>NW_027308200.1:0-161647 GCF_047496885.1 Scyliorhinus torazame
GCGAGGGACACACAGAGAGCGAGGGACACAGAGAGAGCGAGGGGCAGAGAGAGAGCGAGGGACACAGAGAGCCAGGGACACAGAGAGAGCGAGGGACACACAGCGAGCGAGGGACACAGAGAGAGCGAGGGGCAGAGAGAGAGCGAGGGACACAGAGAGGGAGGGACACAGAGAGAGCGAGGGACACAGAGAGCGAGGGACACAGAGAGCGAAGGACACAGAGAGCACGAGTGACACAGAGAGCGCGAGGGACACAGAGAGCGCGAGCGACACAGACACCGGGAGGGACACAGAGACCGCGAGGGACAGAGAGAGAGTGGGGGACACAGAGAGAGCGAGGGTCACAGAGAGCAAGGGACACAGAGAGCGAGGGACACTTCGAGAGTGAAGGATACAGAGAGTGAGGGACACACTGAGAGAGTGTGGGACACAGAGAGCGAGGGACACAGAGAGAGAGCGAGGGACACAGAGACAGAGCCAGGGACACAGAGAGCGAGGGACACACAGAGAGAGCGAGGGACACAGAGAGCGAGGGACACAGAGAGTGTGGAACACAGTGAGTGAGGGACACAGAGAGAGCGAGGGACACAGAGAGCGAGGGACACAGAGAGCGAGGGACACAGAGAGCGAGGGACACAGAGAGCGAGGGAAACACAGAGAGAGTGAGGGACACAGAGAGTGAGGTACACAGAGAGCGAGGGAAACAGAGAGAGCGAGGGACACAGAGAGCGAGGGACACACAGAGAGACTGAGGGACACAGAGAGTGTGGAACACAGAGAGCGAGGGACACAGAGAGAGCGAGGGACACAGAGAGAGCGAGGCACACAGAGAGAGTGAGGGACACAGAGAGAGTGAGGGACACAGAGCGAGGGACACAGACAGAGCGAGGGACACAGACAGAGCGAGGGACACAGAGAGAGCGAGGGACACACAGAAAGGGAGGGACACAGAGAGAGTGAGGGACACAGAGAGCGCGAGTGACACAGAGAGAGCGAGGACACAGAGAGCGAGGGACACAGAGAGCGAGGGACACAGAGAGCGAGGGACACACAGAGATAGCGAGGGACACAGAGAGTGAGGGACACACAGAGAGAGTGTGGGACACAGAGAGAGTGAGTGACACAGAGAGAGAGTGTTGGACACAGAGAGAGCGAGGGACACAGAGAGCGAGGGACACACAGAGAGCAAGGGACACAGAGAGTGAGGGACACAGAGAGAGTGAGGGACCCAGAGGGAGCGAGGGACCCAGAGAGAGCGAGGGACGCAGAGAGCGCGAGGGACACAGAGAGTGAGGGACACAGAGAGAGTGAGGGGCACAGAGAGTGAGGGACACAGAGAGAGTGAGGGACAGAGAGTGAGTGAGGGACACAGAGAGAGTGAGGGTCACAGAGAGTGAGGGGCACAGAGAGAGTGAGGGACTCAGAGAGTGAGGAACACAGAGAGTGAGGGACACAGAGAGAGTGAGGTACACCGAGAGTGAGCGACACAGCGAGAGCGAGGGACACAGAGAGAGGGAGGGACACAGAGAGAGCGAGGGACACACAGAGCGAGGGACACAGAGAGAGCAAGAGGAACAGAGAGAGTGAGCTACTCAGGGAGAGCGAGGGACACAGAGAGAGTGAGGGACACAGAGAGAGCGAGGGACACAGAGAGCGCGAGGGACACAGCGAGAGCGAGGGACACACAGAAAGGGAGGGACACAGACAGAGCGAG
Source organism: Scyliorhinus torazame (assembly GCF_047496885.1). Lineage (NCBI taxonomy): Eukaryota > Metazoa > Chordata > Chondrichthyes > Carcharhiniformes > Scyliorhinidae > Scyliorhinus > Scyliorhinus torazame. The sequence goes on from NW_027308200.1 coordinate 1,715, forward strand.
GGTCACAGACCGAGCTACACAGAGAGCGCGAGGGACACAGAGAGAGCGAGGGACACAGAGAGCGAGAGACACAGAGAGTGAGGGACACAGAGAGTGAGGGACACAGAGAGTGAGGGACACAGAGAGTGAGGGAGAGCGAGGGACACAGAGAGCGAGTAGCACAGAGCATGAGGGACACAAAGAGTGAGGGACACAGAGAGCGAGGGACACAAAGGGCAAGGGACACAGAGAGTGTGGGACACAGAGAGTGTGGGACACAGAGAGCGAGGGACACAGAGAGCAGAGAGAGAGCGAGGGACACAGAGAGCCAGGGACACAGAGGGAGCGAGGGACACACAGAAAGGGAGGGACACAGACAGAGCGAGGGTCACAGACCGAGCTGCACAGAGAGCGCGAGGGACACAGAGAGAGCGAGGGACACAAAGAGCGAGGGAAACAGAGCACGAGGGACACAGAGAGCGAGGGACACAGAGAGTGTGGGACACAGAGAGCGAGGGACACAGAGAGTGAGGGAAACAGAGAGTGAGGGAAACACAGAGCGAGGGACACAGAGAGTGTGGGACACAGAGAGCGAGGGACACAGAGAGCGAGTAGCACAGAGCATGAGGGACACAAAGGGCATGGGACACAGAGAGTGTGGGACACAGAGAGTGTGGGACACAGAGAGCGAGGGACACAGAGAGCGAGGGACACAAAGGGCATGGGACACAGAGAGTGTGGGACACAGAGAGTGTGGGACACAGAGAGCGAGGGACACAGAGAGCGAGGGACACAGAGAGTGAGGGGCACAGAGAGCGAGGGACACAGAGAGAGCGAGGGACACACAGAGAGCGAGGGACACAGAGAGAGCGAGGGACACACAGAGAGCGAGGGACACAGAGAGAGCGAGGGGCAGAGAGAGAGCGAGGGACACAGAGAGCCAGGGACACAGAGAGAGCGAGGGGCACACAGCGAGCGAGGGACACAGAGAGAGCGAGGGGCAGAGAGAGAGCGAGGGACACAGAGAGGGAGGGACACAGAGAGAGCGAGGGACACAGAGAGCGAGGGACACAGAGAGCGAAGGACACAGAGAGCACGAGTGACACAGAGAGCGCGAGGGACACAGAGAGCGCGAGCGACACAGACACCGGGAGGGACACAGAGACCGCGAGGGACAGAGAGAGAGTGGGGGACACAGAGAGAGCGAGGGTCACAGAGAGCAAGGGACACAGAGAGCGAGGGACACTTAGAGAGTGAAGGATACAGAGAGTGAGGGACACACTGAGAGAGTGTGGGACACAGAGAGCGAGGGACACAGAGAGAGAGCGAGGGACACAGAGACAGAGCCAGGGACACAGAGAGCGAGGGACACACAGAGAGAGCGAGGGACACAGAGAGCGAGGGACACAGAGAGTGTGGAACACAGTGAGTGAGGGACACAGAGAGAGCGAGGGACACAGAGAGCGAGGGACACAGAGAGCGAGGGACACAGAGAGCGAGGGACACAGAGAGCGAGGGAAACACAGAGAGAGTGAGGGACACAGAGAGTGAGGTACACAGAGAGCGAGGGAAACAGAGAGAGCGAGGGACACAGAGAGCGAGGGACACACAGAGAGACTGAGGGACACAGAGAGTGTGGAACACAGAGAGCGAGGGACACAGAGAGAGCGAGGGACACAGAGAGAGCGAGGGACACAGAGAGAGTGAGGGACACAGAGAGAGTGAGGGACACAGAGCGAGGGACACAGACAGAGCGAGGGACACAGACAGAGCGAGGGACACAGAGAGAGCGAGGGACACACAGAAAGGGAGGGACACAGAGAGAGTGAGGGACACAGAGAGCGCGAGTGACACAGAGAGAGCGAGGACACAGAGAGCGAGGGACACAGAGAGCGAGGGACACAGAGAGCGAGGGACACACAGAGATAGCGAGGGACACAGAGAGTGAGGGACACACAGAGAGAGTGTGGGACACAGAGAGAGTGAGTGACACAGAGAGAGAGTGTTGGACACAGAGAGTGAGGGACACACAGACAGAGCCATGGACACAGAGAGAGCGAGGGACACAGAGAGCGAGGGACACACAGAGAGCAAGGGACACAGAGAGTGAGGGACACAGAGAGAGTGAGGGACCCAGAGGGAGCGAGGGACCCAGAGAGAGCGAGGGACGCAGAGAGCGCGAGGGACACAGAGAGTGAGGGACACAGAGAGAGTGAGGGGCACAGAGAGTGAGGGACACAGAGAGAGTGAGGGACAGAGAGTGAGTGAGGGACTCAGAGAGTGAGGAACACAGAGAGTGAGGGACACAGAGAGAGTGAGGTACACCGAGAGTGAGCGACACAGCGAGAGCGAGGGACACAGAGAGAGGGAGGGACACAGAGAGAGCGAGGGACACACAGAGCGAGGGACACAGAGAGAGCAAGAGGAACAGAGAGAGTGAGCTACTCAGGGAGAGCGAGGGACACAGAGAGAGTGAGGGACACAGAGAGAGCGAGGGACACAGAGAGCGCGAGGGACACAGCGAGAGCGAGGGACACACAGAAAGGGAGGGACACAGACAGAGCGAGGGTCACAGACCGAGCTACACAGAGAGCGCGAGGGACACAGAGAGAGCGAGGGACACAGAGAGTGTGGGACACAGAGAGCGAGAGACACAGAGAGTGAGGGACACAGAGAGTGAGGGACACAGAGAGTGAGGGACACACAGAGCGAGGGACACAGAGAGTGTGGGATACAGAGAGCGAGGGACACAGAGAGCGAGTAGCACAGAGCATGAGGGACACAAAGAGTGAGGGACACAGAGAGCGAGGGACACAAAGGGCAAGGGACACAGAGAGTGTGGGACACAGAGAGTGTGGGACACAGAGAGCGAGGGACACAGAGAGCAGAGAGAGAGCGAGGGACACAGAGAGCCAGGGACACAGAGGGAGCGAGGGACACACAGAAAGGGAGGGACACAGACAGAGCGAGGGTCACAGACCGAGCTGCACAGAGAGCGCGAGGGACACAGAGAGAGCGAGGGACACAAAGAGCGAGGGAAACAGAGCACGAGGGACACAGAGAGCGAGGGACACAGAGAGTGTGGGACACAGAGAGCGAGGGACACAGAGAGTGTGGGACACAGAGAGCGAGGGACACAGAGAGCGAGTAGCACAGAGCATGAGGGACACAAAGGGCATGGGACACAGAGAGTGTGGGACACAGAGAGTGTGGGACACAGAGAGCGAGGGACACAGAGAGCGAGGGACACAAAGGGCATGGGACACAGAGAGTGTGGGACACAGAGAGTGTGGGACACAGAGAGCGAGGGACACAGAGAGCGAGGGACACAGAGAGTGAGGGGCACAGAGAGCGAGGGACACAGAGAGAGCGAGGGACACACAGAGAGCGAGGGACACAGAGAGAGCGAGGGACACACAGAGAGCGAGGGACACAGAGAGAGCGAGGGGCAGAGAGAGAGCGAGTGACACAGAGAGCCAGGGACACAGAGAGAGCGAGGGACACACAGCGAGCGAGGGACACAGAGAGAGCGAGGGGCAGAGAGAGAGCGAGGGACACAGAGAGGGAGGGACACAGAGAGAGCGAGGGACACAGAGAGCGAGGGACACAGAGAGCGAAGGACACAGAGAGCACGAGTGACACAGAGAGCGCGAGGGACACAGAGAGCGCGAGCGACACAGACACCGGGAGGGACACAGAGACCGCGAGGGACAGAGAGAGAGTGGGGGACACAGAGAGAGCGAGGGTCACAGAGAGCAAGGGACACAGAGAGCGAGGGACACTTAGAGAGTGAAGGATACAGAGAGTGAGGGACACACTGAGAGAGTGAGGGACACAGAGAGCGAGGGACACAGAGAGAGAGCGAGGGACACAGAGACAGAGCCAGGGACACAGAGAGCGAGGGACACACAGAGAGAGCGAGGGACACAGAGAGCGAGGGACACAGAGAGTGTGGAACACAGTGAGTGAGGGACACAGAGAGAGCGAGGGACACAGAGAGCGAGGGACACAGAGAGCGAGGGACACAGAGAGCGAGGGACACAGAGAGCGAGGGAAACACAGAGAGAGTGAGGGACACAGAGAGTGAGGTACACAGAGAGCGAGGGAAACAGAGAGAGCGAGGGACACAGAGAGCGAGGGACACACAGAGAGACTGAGGGACACAGAGAGTGTGGAACACAGAGAGCGAGGGACACAGAGAGAGCGAGGGACACAGAGAGAGCGAGGGACACAGAGAGAGTGAGGGACACAGAGAGAGTGAGGGACACAGAGCGAGGGACACAGACAGAGCGAGGGACACAGACAGAGCGAGGGACACAGAGAGAGCAAGGGACACACAGAAAGGGAGGGACACAGGGAGAGTGAGGGACACAGAGAGCGCGAGTGACACAGAGAGAGCGAGGACACAGAGAGCGAGGGACACAGAGAGCGAGGGACACACAGAGATAGTGAGGGACACAGAGAGTGAGGGACACACAGAGAGAGTGTGGGACACAGAGAGAGTGAGTGACACAGAGAGAGAGTGTTGGACACAGAGAGTGAGGGACACACAGACAGAGCCATGGACACAGAGAGAGCGAGGGACACAGAGAGCGAGGGACACACAGTGAGCAAGGGACACAGAGAGTGAGGGACACAGAGTGAGTGAGGGACCCAGAGGGAGCGAGGGACACAGAGAGAGCGAGGGACGCAGAGAGCGCGAGGGACACAGAGAGTGAGGGACACAGAGAGAGTGAGGGGCACAGAGAGTGAGGGACACAGAGAGAGTGAGGGACAGAGAGTGAGTGAGGGACACAGAGAGAGTGAGGGTCACAGAGAGTGAGGGGCACAGAGAGAGTGAGGGACTCAGAGAGTGAGGAACACAGAGAGTGAGGGACACAGAGAGAGTGAGGTACACCGAGAGTGAGCGACACAGCGAGAGCGAGGGACACAGAGAGAGGGAGGGACACAGAGAGAGCGAGGGACACACAGAGCGAGGGACACAGAGAGAGCAAGAGGAACAGAGAGAGTGAGCTACTCAGGGAGAGCGAGGGACACAGAGAGAGTGAGGGACACAGAGAGAGCGAGGGACACAGAGAGCGCGAGGGACACAGCGAGAGCGAGGGACACACAGAAAGGGAGGGACACAGACAGAGCGAGGGTCACAGACCGAGCTACACAGAGAGCGCGAGGGACACAGAGAGAGCGAGGGACACAGAGAGTGTGGGACACAGAGAGCGAGAGACACAGAGAGTGAGGGACACAGAGAGTGAGGGACACAGAGAGTGAGGGACACAGAGAGTGAGGGACACACAGAGCGAGGGACACAGAGAGTGTGGGATACAGAGAGCGAGGGACACAGAGAGCGAGTAGCACAGAGCATGAGGGACACAAAGAGTGAGGGACACAGAGAGCGAGGGACACAAAGGGCAAGGGACACAGAGAGTGTGGGACACAGAGAGTGTGGGACACAGAGAGCGAGGGACACAGAGAGCAGAGAGAGAGCGAGGGACACAGAGAGCCAGGGACACAGAGGGAGCGAGGGACACACAGAAAGGGAGGGACACAGACAGAGCGAGGGTCACAGACCGAGCTGCACAGAGAGCGCGAGGGACACAGAGAGAGCGAGGGACACAAAGAGCGAGGGAAACAGAGCACGAGGGACACAGAGAGCGAGGGACACAGAGAGTGTGGGACACAGAGAGCGAGGGACACAGAGAGTGAGGGAAACAGAGAGTGAGGGAAACACAGAGCGAGGGACACAGAGAGTGTGGGACACAGAGAGCGAGGGACACAGAGAGCGAGTAGCACAGAGCATGAGGGACACAAAGAGTGAGGGACACAGAGAGCGAGGGACACAAAGGGCATGGGACACAGAGAGTGTGGGACACAGAGAGTGTGGGACACAGAGAGCGAGGGACACAGAGAGCGAGGGACACAGAGAGTGAGGGACACAGAGAGTGAGGGACACAGAGAGCGAGGGACACAGAGAGAGCGAGGGACACACAGAGAGCGAGGGACACAGAGAGAGCGAGGGACACACAGAGAGCGAGGGACACAGAGAGAGCGAGGGGCAGAGAGAGAGCGAGGGACACAGAGAGCCAGGGACACAGAGAGAGCGAGGGACACACAGCGAGCGAGGGACACAGAGAGAGCGAGGGGCAGAGAGAGAGCGAGGGACACAGAGAGGGAGGGACACAGAGAGAGCGAGGGACACAGAGAGCGAGGGACACAGAGAGCGAAGGACACAGAGAGCACGAGTGACACAGAGAGCGCGAGGGACACAGAGAGAGTGAGGGACAGAGAGAGAGTGGGGGACACAGAGAGAGCGAGGGTCACAGAGAGCAAGGGACACAGAGAGCGAGGGACACTTAGAGAGTGAAGGATACAGACAGTGAGGGACACACTGAGAGAGTGTGGGACACAGAGAGCGAGGGACACAGAGAGAGAGCGAGGGACACAGAGAGAGAGCGAGGGACACAGAGAGCGAGGGACACACAGAGAGAGCGAGGGACACAGAGAGCGAGGGACACAGAGAGTGTGGAACACAGTGAGTGAGGGACACAGAGAGAGCGAGGGACACAGAGAGTGTGGAACACAGTGAGTGAGGGACACAGAGAGAGCGAGGGACACAGAGAGCGAGGGACACAGAGAGCGAGGGACACAGAGAGCGAGGGACACAGAGAGTGTGGAACACAGTGAGTGAGGGACACAGAGAGAGCGAGGGACACAGAGAGCGAGGGACACAGAGATAGCGAGGGACACAGAGAGCGAGGGACACACAGAGAGAGCGAGGGGCACAGACAGAGCAAGGGACACAGAGAGAGCGAGGGACATAGACAGCGAGGGACGCACAGAGAGAACGAGGGACACAGAGAGCGAGGGACACAGAGAGCGAGGGACACAGAGAGCGAGGGACACAGAGAACGAGGGACACAGAGAGCGAGGGACACAGAGAGCGAGGGAAACACAGAGAGAGTGAGGGACACAGAGAGTGAGGTACACAGAGAGCGAGGGAAACAGAGAGAGCGAGGGACACAGAGAGCGAGGGACACACAGAGAGACTGAGGGACACAGAGAGTGTGGAACACAGAGAGCGAGGGACACAGAGAGAGCGAGGGACACAGAGAGAGCGAGGGACACAGAGAGAGTGAGGGACACAGAGAGAGTGAGGGACACAGAGCGAGGGACACAGACAGAGCGAGGGACACAGACAGAGCGAGGGACACAGAGAGAGCGAGGGACACACAGAAAGGGAGGGACACAGAGAGAGTGAGGGACACAGAGAGCGAGGGACACAGACAGAGCGAGGGACACAGACAGAGCGAGGGACACAGAGAGAGCGAGGGACACACAGAAAGGGAGGGACACAGAGAGAGTGTGGGACACAGAGAGCGAGGGACACAGAGAGCGAGGGACACACAGAGATAGCGAGGGACACAGAGAGTGAGGGACACACAGAGAGAGTGTGGGACACAGAGAGAGTGAGTGACACAGAGAGAGAGTGTTGGACACAGAGAGTGAGGGACACACAGACAGAGCATTGGACACAGAGAGAGCGAGGGACACAGAGAGCGAGGGACACACAGAGAGCAAGGGACACAGAGAGTGAGGGACACAGAGAGAGTGAGGGACCCAGAGGGAGCGAGGGACCCAGAGAGAGCGAGGGACGCAGAGAGCGCGAGGGACACAGAGAGTGAGGGACACAGAGAGAGTGAGGGGCACAGAGAGTGAGGGACACAGAGAGAGTGAGGGACAGAGAGTGAGTGAGGGACACAGAGAGAGTGAGGGTCACAGAGAGTGAGGGGCACAGAGAGAGTGAGGGACTCAGAGAGTGAGGAACACAGAGAGTGAGGGACACAGAGAGAGTGAGGTACACCGAGAGTGAGCGACACAGCGAGAGCGAGGGACACAGAGAGAGCGAGGGACACACAGAGCGAGGGACACAGAGAGAGCAAGAGGAACAGAGAGAGTGAGCTACTCAGGGAGAGCGAGGGACACAGAGAGAGTGAGGGACACAGAGAGAGCGAGGGACACAGAGAGCGCGAGGGACACAGCGAGAGCGAGGGACACACAGAAAGGGAGGGACACAGACAGAGCGAGGGTCACAGACCGAGCTACACAGAGAGCGCGAGGGACACAGAGAGAGCGAGGGACACAGAGAGTGTGGGACACAGAGAGCGAGAGACACAGAGAGTGAGGGACACAGAGAGTGAGGGACACAGAGAGTGAGGGACACAGAGAGTGAGGGACACACAGAGCGAGGGACACAGAGAGTGTGGGATACAGAGAGCGAGGGACACAGAGAGCGAGTAGCACAGAGCATGAGGGACACAAAGAGTGAGGGACACAGAGAGCGAGGGACACAAAGGGCAAGGGACACAGAGAGTGTGGGACACAGAGAGTGTGGGACACAGAGAGCGAGGGACACAGAGAGCAGAGAGAGCGAGGGACACAGAGAGCCAGGGACACAGAGGGAGCGAGGGACACACAGAAAGGGAGGGACACAGACAGAGCGAGGGTCACAGACCGAGCTGCACAGAGAGCGCGAGGGACACAGAGAGAGCGAGGGACACAAAGAGCGAGGGAAACAGAGCACGAGGGACACAGAGAGCGAGGGACACAGAGAGTGTGGGACACAGAGAGCGAGGGACACAGAGAGTGAGGGAAACAGAGAGTGAGGGAAACACAGAGCGAGGGACACAGAGAGTGTGGGACACAGAGAGCGAGGGACACAGAGAGCGAGTAGCACAGAGCATGAGGGACACAAAGGGCATGGGACACAGAGAGTGTGGGACACAGAGAGTGTGGGACACAGAGAGCGAGGGACACAGAGAGCGAGGGACACAAAGGGCATGGGACACAGAGAGTGTGGGACACAGAGAGTGTGGGACACAGAGAGCGTGGGACACAGAGAGTGAGGGGCACAGAGAGCGAGGGACACAGAGAGAGCGAGGGACACACAGAGAGCGAGGGACACAGAGAGAGCGAGGGACACACAGAGAGCGAGGGACACAGAGAGAGCGAGGGGCAGAGAGAGAGCGAGGGACACAGAGAGCCAGGGACACAGAGAGAGCGAGGGACACACAGCGAGCGAGGGACACAGAGAGAGCGAGGGGCAGAGAGAGAGCGAGGGACACAGAGAGGGAGGGACACAGAGAGAGCGAGGGACACAGAGAGCGAGGGACACAGAGAGCGAAGGACACAGAGAGCACGAGTGACACAGAGAGCGCGAGGGACACAGAGAGCGCGAGCGACACAGACACCGGGAGGGACACAGAGACCGCGAGGGACAGAGAGAGAGTGGGGGACACAGAGAGAGCGAGGGTCACAGAGAGCAAGGGACACAGAGAGCGAGGGACACTTCGAGAGTGAAGGATACAGAGAGTGAGGGACACACTGAGAGAGTGTGGGACACAGAGAGCGAGGGACACAGAGAGAGAGCGAGGGACACAGAGACAGAGCCAGGGACACAGAGAGCGAGGGACACACAGAGAGAGCGAGGGACACAGAGAGCGAGGGACACAGAGAGTGTGGAACACAGTGAGTGAGGGACACAGAGAGAGCGAGGGACACAGAGAGCGAGGGACACAGAGAGCGAGGGACACAGAGAGCGAGGGAAACACAGAGAGAGTGAGGGACACAGAGAGTGAGGTACACAGAGAGCGAGGGAAACAGAGAGAGCGAGGGACACAGAGAGCGAGGGACACACAGAGAGACTGAGGGACACAGAGAGTGTGGAACACAGAGAGCGAGGGACACAGAGAGAGCGAGGGACACAGAGAGAGCGAGGGACACAGAGAGAGTGAGGGACACAGAGAGAGTGAGGGACACAGAGAGAGTGAGGGACACAGAGCGAGGGACACAGACAGAGCGAGGGACACAGACAGAGCGAGGGACACAGAGAGAGCGAGGGACACACAGAAAGGGAGGGACACAGAGAGAGTGAGGGACACAGAGAGCGCGAGTGACACAGAGAGAGCGAGGACACAGAGAGCGAGGGACACAGAGAGCGAGGGACACAGAGAGCGAGGGACACACAGAGATAGCGAGGGACACAGAGAGTGAGGGACACACAGAGAGAGTGTGGGACACAGAGAGAGTGAGTGACACAGAGAGAGAGTGTTGGACACAGAGAGTGAGGGACACACAGACAGAGCCATGGACACAGAGAGAGCGAGGGACACAGAGAGCGAGGGACACACAGAGAGCAAGTGACACAGAGAGTGAGGGACACAGAGAGAGTGAGGGACCCAGAGGGAGCGAGGGACCCAGAGAGAGCGAGGGACGCAGAGAGCGCGAGGGACACAGAGAGTGAGGGACACAGAGAGAGTGAGGGGCACAGAGAGTGAGGGACACAGAGAGAGTGAGGGACAGAGAGTGAGTGAGGGACACAGAGAGAGTGAGGGTCACAGAGAGTGAGGGGCACAGAGAGAGTGAGGGACTCAGAGAGTGAGGAACACAGAGAGTGAGGGACACAGAGAGAGTGAGGTACACCGAGAGTGAGCGACACAGCGAGAGCGAGGGACACAGAGAGAGGGAGGGACACAGAGAGAGCGAGGGACACACAGAGCGAGGGACACAGAGAGAGCAAGAGGAACAGAGAGAGTGAGCTACTCAGGGAGAGCGAGGGACACAGAGAGAGTGAGGGACACAGAGAGAGCGAGGGACACAGAGAGCGCGAGGGACACAGCGAGAGCGAGGGACACACAGAAAGGGAGGGACACAGACAGAGCGAGGGTCACAGACCGAGCTACACAGAGAGCGCGAGGGACACAGAGAGAGCGAGGGACACAGAGAGTGTGGGACACAGAGAGCGAGAGACACAGAGAGTGAGGGACACAGAGAGTGAGGGACACAGAGAGTGAGGGACACAGAGAGTGAGGGACACACAGAGCGAGGGACACAGAGAGTGTGGGATACAGAGAGCGAGGGACACAGAGAGCGAGTAGCACAGAGCATGAGGGACACAAAGAGTGAGGGACACAGAGAGCGAGGGACACAAAGGGCAAGGGACACAGAGAGTGTGGGACACAGAGAGTGTGGGACACAGAGAGCGAGGGACACAGAGAGCAGAGAGAGAGCGAGGGACACAGAGAGCCAGGGACACAGAGGGAGCGAGGGACACACAGAAAGGGAGGGACACAGACAGAGCGAGGGTCACAGACCGAGCTGCACAGAGAGCGCGAGGGACACAGAGAGAGCGAGGGACACAAAGAGCGAGGGAAACAGAGCACGAGGGACACAGAGAGCGAGGGACACAGAGAGTGTGGGACACAGAGAGCGAGGGACACAGAGAGTGAGGGAAACAGAGAGTGAGGGAAACACAGAGCGAGGGACACAGAGAGTGTGGGACACAGAGAGCGAGGGACACAGAGAGCGAGTAGCACAGAGCATGAGGGACACAAAGAGTGAGGGACACAGAGAGCGAGGGACACAAAGGGCATGGGACACAGAGAGTGTGGGACACAGAGAGTGTGGGACACAGAGAGCGAGGGACACAGAGAGCGAGGGACACAGAGAGTGAGGGGCACAGAGAGCGAGGGACACAGAGAGAGCGAGGGACACACAGAGAGCGAGGGACACAGAGAGAGCGAGGGACACACAGAGAGCGAGGGACACAGAGAGAGCGAGGGGCAGAGAGAGAGCGAGGGACACAGAGAGCCAGGGACACAGAGAGAGCGAGGGACACACAGCGAGCGAGGGACACAGAGAGAGCGAGGGGCAGAGAGAGAGCGAGGGACACAGAGAGGGAGGGACACAGAGAGAGCGAGGGACACAGAGAGCGAGGGACACAGAGAGCGAAGGACACAGAGAGCACGAGTGACACAGAGAGCGCGAGGGACACAGAGAGCGCGAGCGACACAGACACCGGGAGGGACACAGAGACCGCGAGGGACAGAGAGAGAGTGGGGGACACAGAGAGAGCGAGGGTCACAGAGAGCAAGGGACACAGAGAGCGAGGGACACTTAGAGAGTGAAGGATACAGAGAGTGAGGGACACACTGAGAGAGTGTGGGACACAGAGAGCGAGGGACACAGAGAGAGAGCGAGGGACACAGAGAGAGAGCGAGGGACACAGAGAGCGAGGGACACACAGAGAGAGCGAGGGACACAGAGAGCGAGGGACACAGAGAGTGTGGAACACAGTGAGTGAGGGACACAGAGAGAGCGAGGGACACAGAGAGTGTGGAACACAGTGAGTGAGGGACACAGAGAGAGCGAGGGACACAGAGAGCGAGGGACACAGAGAGCGAGGGACACAGAGAGCGAGGGACACAGAGAGTGTGGAACACAGTGAGTGAGGGACACAGAGAGAGCGAGGGACACAGAGAGCGAGGGACACAGAGATAGCGAGGGACACAGAGAGCGAGGGACACACAGAGAGAGCGAGGGGCACAGACAGAGCAAGGGACACAGAGAGAGCGAGGGACATAGACAGCGAGGGACGCACAGAGAGAACGAGGGACTCAGAGAGCGAGGGACACAGAGAGCGAGGGACTCAGAGAGCGAGGGACACAGAGAACGAGGGACACAGAGAGCGAGGGACACAGAGAGCGAGGGAAACACAGAGAGAGTGAGGGACACAGAGAGTGAGGTACACAGAGAGCGAGGGAAACAGAGAGAGCGAGGGACACAGAGAGAGCGAGGGACACAGAGAGAGCGAGGGACACAGAGAGAGTGAGGGACACAGAGAGAGTGAGGGACACAGAGCGAGGGACACAGACAGAGCGAGGGACGCAGACAGAGCGAGGGACACAGAGAGAGCGAGGGACACACAGAAAGGGAGGGACACAGAGAGAGTGAGGGACACAGAGAGCGCGAGTGACACAGAGAGAGCGAGGACACAGAGAGCGAGGGACACAGAGAGCGAGGGACACAGAGAGTGAGGGACACACAGAGAGAGTGTGGGACACAGAGAGAGTGAGTGACACAGAGAGAGAGTGTTGGACACAGAGAGTGAGGGACACACAGACAGAGCCATGGACACAGAGAGAGCGAGGGACACAGAGAGCGAGGGACACACAGAGAGAGCGAGGGACACAGAGAGCGAGGGACACACAGAGAGAGTGTGGGACACAGAGAGAGTGAGAGACACAGAGAGACTGAGGGACACAAGGAGAGCGAGGAACACAGAGAGAGCGAATGACACAGAGAGCGAGGGACACAGAGAGCAAGGGACACAGAGAGTGAGGGACACAGAGAGAGTGAGGGACCCAGAGGGAGCGAGGGACCCAGAGAGAGCGAGGGACGCAGAGAGCGCGAGGGACACAGAGAGTGAGGGACACAGAGAGAGTGAGGGGCACAGAGAGTGAGGGACACAGAGAGCGAGGGACACACAGAGAGAGCGAGAGACACAGAGAGTGAGGGACACAGAGAGAGTGAGGGACACAGAGAGCGAGGGTCACAGAGAGAGAGCGAGGGACACAGAGAGAGTGAGGTACACAGAGAGAGTGAGGGACACAGAGAGAGTGGGGGACACAGAGAGAGTGGGGGACACAGAGCGAGGGACACAGACAGAGCGAGGGTCACAGAGAGCAAGGGACACAGAGAGTGTGGAACACAGAGAGCGAGGGACACAGAGAGAGCGAGGGACACAGAGAGCGAGGGACACAGAGAGAGTGAGGGACACAGAGAGAGTGGGGGACACAGAGCGAGGGACACAGACAGAGCGAGGGTCACACAGAGCGAGGGACACAGAGAGTGAGGGACACAGAGAGTAAGGGACACAGAGAGTGAGGGACACAGAGAGAGTGAGGGACCCAGAGGGAGCGAGGGCCCCAGAGAGAGCGAGGGACGCAGAGAGCGCGAGGGACACAGAGAGTGAGGGACACAGAGAGAGTGAGGGGCACAGAGAGTGAGGGACACAGAGAGCGAGGGACACACAGAGAGAGCGAGAGACACAGAGAGTGAGGGACACAGAGAGAGTGAGGGACACAGAGAGTGAGGGACACAGAGAGCGAGGGACACAGAGCGTGAGGGACACAGAGAGTGAGGGACACAGAGAGAGTGAGGGACCCAGAGGGAGCGAGGGCCCCAGAGAGAGCGAGGGACGCAGAGAGCGCGAGGGACACAGAGAGTGAGGGACACAGAGAGAGTGAGGGGCACAGAGAGTGAGGGACACAGAGAGCGAGGGACACACAGAGAGAGCGAGAGACACAGAGAGTGAGGGACACACTGAGAGAGTGTGGGACACAGAGAGCGAGGGACACAGAGAGCGCGAGGGACACAGAGAGCGAGGGACACACAGAGAGAGCGAGAGACACAGAGAGTGAGGGACACACTGAGAGAGTGAGGGACACAGAGAGCGAGGGTCACAGAGAGCAAGGGACACAGAGAGCGAGGGACACTTAGAGAGTGAAGGATACAGAGAGTGAGGGACACACTGAGAGAGTGTGGTACACAGAGAGCGAGTGACACAGAGAGCGTGAGGGACACAGGGAGAGCAACGGACACACAGAGAGAGCGAGGGACACACAGAGAGAGTGAGGGACACAGAGAGCGAGTGACACAGAGAGCGCGAGGGGCACAGAGAGCGCGAGGGACACAGAGAGCGAGGGACACAGAGAGAGAGCGAGGGACACAGAGAGAGAGCGAGGGACACAGAGAGCGAGGGACACACAGAGAGAGCGAGGGACACAGACAGAGCAAGGGACACAGAGAGAGTGAGGGACACAGAGTGAGGAACACAGAGAGCGAGGGAAACAGAGAGAGCGAGGGACACAGAGAGCGAGGGACACACAGAGAGAGTGAGGGACACAGAGAATGTGGAACACAGAGAGAGTGAGGGACACAGAGAGAGTGGGGGACACAGAGAGAGTGGGGGACACAGAGCGAGGGACACAGACAGAGCGAGGGACACAGACAGAGTCGGGGACACAGAGAGTGAGGAACACAGAGAGCGAGGGAAACAGAGAGAGCGAGGGACACAGAGAGCGAGGGACACACAGAGAGAGTGAGGGACACAGAGAATGTGGAACACAGAGAGAGCGAGGGACACAGAGAGAGTGAGGGACACAGAGAGAGTGGGGGACACAGAGCGAGGGACACAGACAGAGCGAGGGACACAGACAGAGCGAGGGACACAGAGAGAGCGAGGGACACACAGAAAGGGAGGGACACAGAGAGAGTGAGGGACACAGAGAGCGCGAGTGACACAGAGAGAGCGAGGACACAGAGAGCGAGGGACACAGAGAGCGAGGGACACACAGAGATAGCGAGGGACACAGAGAGTGAAGGACACACAGAGAGAGTGTGGGACACAGAGAGAGTGAATGACACAGAGAGAGAGTGTGGGACACAGAGAATGAGGGACACACAGACAGAGCCATGGACACAGAGAGAGCGAGGGACACAGAGAGCGAAGGACACACAGAGAGAGCGAGGGACATAGAGAGCGAGGGACACACAGAGAGAGTGTGGGGCACAGAGAGAGTGAGAGACACAGAGAGAGTGAGGGACACAGAGAGCGAGGGACACAGAGAGAGAGCGAGAGACACAGAGAGTGAGGGACACAGAGAGAGTGAGGGACAAAGAGAGCGAGGGACACAGAGAGCGAGGGACACAGAAAGAGTCAGGGACACAGAGAGTGAGGGACACACTGAGAGAGTGAGGGACACAGAGAGCGAGGGTCACAGAGAGCAAGGGACACAGAGAGCGAGGGACACTTAGAGAGTGAAGGATACAGAGAGTGAGGGACACACTGAGAGAGTGTGGTACACAGAGAGCGAGTGACACAGAGAGCGTGAGGGACACAGGGAGAGCAACGGACACACAGAGAGAGCGAGGGACACACAGAGAGAGTGAGGGACACAGAGAGCGAGTGACACAGAGAGCGCGAGGGGCACAGAGAGCGCGAGGGACACAGAGAGCGAGGGACACAGAGAGAGAGCGAGGGACACAGAGAGAGAGCGAGGGACACAGAGAGCGAGGGACACACAGAGAGAGCGAGGGACACAGACAGAGCAAGGGACACAGAGAGAGTGAGGGACACAGAGTGAGGAACACAGAGAGCGAGGGAAACAGAGAGAGCGAGGGACACAGAGAGCGAGGGACACACAGAGAGAGTGAGGGACACAGAGAATGTGGAACACAGAGAGAGTGAGGGACACAGAGAGAGTGGGGGACACAGAGAGAGTGGGGGACACAGAGCGAGGGACACAGACAGAGCGAGGGACACAGACAGAGTCGGGGACACAGAGAGTGAGGAACACAGAGAGCGAGGGAAACAGAGAGAGCGAGGGACACAGAGAGCGAGGGACACACAGAGAGAGTGAGGGACACAGAGAATGTGGAACACAGAGAGAGCGAGGGACACAGAGAGAGTGAGGGACACAGAGAGAGTGGGGGACACAGAGCGAGGGACACAGACAGAGCGAGGGACACAGACAGAGCGAGGGACACAGAGAGAGCGAGGGACACACAGAAAGGGAGGGACACAGAGAGAGTGAGGGACACAGAGAGCGCGAGTGACACAGAGAGAGCGAGGACACAGAGAGCGAGGGACACAGAGAGCGAGGGACACACAGAGATAGCGAGGGACACAGAGAGTGAAGGACACACAGAGAGAGTGTGGGACACAGAGAGAGTGAATGACACAGAGAGAGAGTGTGGGACACAGAGAATGAGGGACACACAGACAGAGCCATGGACACAGAGAGAGCGAGGGACACAGAGAGCGAAGGACACACAGAGAGAGCGAGGGACATAGAGAGCGAGGGACACACAGAGAGAGTGTGGGGCACAGAGAGAGTGAGAGACACAGAGAGAGTGAGGGACACAGAGAGCGAGGGACACAGAGAGAGAGCGAGAGACACAGAGAGTGAGGGACACAGAGAGAGTGAGGGACAAAGAGAGCGAGGGACACAGAGAGCGAGGGACACAGAAAGAGTCAGGGACACAGAGAGTGAGGGCCACAGAGAGAGTGAGGGACAGAGAGTGAGTGAGGGACACACAGAGAGAGTGAGGGACACAGAGAGCGAGGGACACAGAGAGTGTGGGACACATAGATCGAGGGACACCGAGAGTGTGGGACACATAGATCGAGGGACACAGAGAGTGAGGGACACAGAGAGTGAGGGACACACAGATCGAGGGACACAGAGAGTGAGGGACACAGAGAGTGAGGGACACACAGAGCGAGGGACACAGAGAGTGTGGGACACAGAGAGCGAGGGACACAGAGAGCGAGTAGCACAGAGCATGAGGGACACAAAGAGTGAGGGACACAGAGAGCGAGGGACACACGGAGAGAGCGAGGGACACAGAGAGTGTGGGACACAGAGAGAGTGAGGGACACAGAGAGCGAGGGACACAGAGAGCGAGGGACACAGAGAGAGTCACCGACACAGAGAGTGAGGGCCAGAGAGAGAGTGAGGGACAGAGAGAGAATGAGGGACACAGAGAGAGTGAGGGTCACAGAGAGTGAGGGGCACAGAGAGATTGAGGGACACAGAGAGTGAGGAACACAGAGAGGGAGGGACACAGAGAGAGCGAGGGACACAGAGAGCGAGGGACACAGAGAGAGCAAGGGACACAGAGAGAGTGAGCGACTCAGGGAGAGCGAGGGACACAGAGAGAGTGAGGGACAGAGAGAGAGCGAGGGACACAGAGAGCGCGAGGGACACAGAGAGAGCGAGGGACACAAAGAGCGAGGGAAACAGAGCACGAGGGACACAGAGAGCGAGGGACACAGAGAGTGTGGGACACAGAGAGCGAGGGACACAGAGAGTGAGGGAAACAGAGAGTGAGGGAAACACAGAGCGAGGGACACAGAGAGTGTGGGACACAGAGAGCGAGGGACACAGAGAGCGAGTAGCACAGAGCATGAGGGACACAAAGAGTGAGGGACACAGAGAGCGAGGGACACAAAGGGCATGGGACACAGAGAGTGTGGGACACAGAGAGTGTGGGACACAGAGAGCGAGGGACACAGAGCGAGGGACACAGAGAGTGAGGGGCACAGAGAGCGAGGGACACAGAGAGAGCGAGGGACACACAGAGAGCGAGGGACACAGAGAGAGCGAGGGACACACAGAGAGCGAGGGACACAGAGAGAGCGAGGGGCAGAGAGAGAGCGAGGGACACAGAGAGCCAGGGACACAGAGAGAGCGAGGGACACACAGCGAGCGAGGGACACAGAGAGAGCGAGGGGCAGAGAGAGAGCGAGGGACACAGAGAGGGAGGGACACAGAGAGAGCGAGGGACACAGAGAGCGAGGGACACAGAGAGCGAAGGACACAGAGAGCACGAGTGACACAGAGAGCGCGAGGGACACAGAGAGCGCGAGCGACACAGACACCGGGAGGGACACAGAGACCGCGAGGGACACAGAGAGAGTGGGGGACACAGAGAGAGCGAGGGTCACAGAGAGCAAGGGACACAGAGAGCGAGGGACACTTAGAGAGTGAAGGATACAGAGAGCGAGGGACACAGAGAGAGAGCGAGGGACACAGAGAGAGAGCGAGGGACACAGAGAGCGAGGGACACACAGCGAGAGCGAGGGACACAGAGAGCGAGGGACACAGAGAGTGTGGAACACAGTGAGTGAGGGACACAGAGAGAGCGAGGGACACAGAGAGTGTGGAACACAGTGAGTGAGGGACACAGAGAGAGCGAGGGACACAGAGAGCGAGGGACACAGAGAGCGAGGGACACAGAGAGTGTGGAACACAGTGAGTGAGGGACACAGAGAGAGCGAGGGACACAGAGAGCGAGGGACACAGAGATAGCGAGGGACACAGAGAGCGAGGGACACACAGAGAGAGCGAGGGGCACAGACAGAGCAAGGGACACAGAGAGAGCGAGGGACATAGACAGCGAGGGACGCACAGAGAGAACGAGGGACACAGAGAGCGAGGGACACAGAGAGCGAGGGACACAGAGAGCGAGGGACACAGAGAGCGAGGGAAACACAGAGAGAGTGAGGGACACAGAGAGTGAGGTACACAGAGAGCGAGGGAAACAGAGAGAGCGCGGGACACAGAGAGCGAGGGACACACAGAGAGACTGAGGGACACAGAGAGTGTGGAACACAGAGAGCGAGGGACACAGAGAGAGCGAGGGACACAGAGAGAGCGAGGGACACAGAGAGAGTGAGGGACACAGAGAGAGTGAGGGACACAGAGCGAGGGACACAGACAGAGCGAGGGACACAGACAGAGCGAGGGACACAGAGAGAGCGAGGGACACACAGAAAGGGAGGGACACAGAGAGAGTGAGGGACACAGAGAGCGCGAGTGACACAGAGAGAGCGAGGACACAGAGAGCGAGGGACACAGAGAGCGAGGGACACAGAGAGCGAGGGACACAGAGAGCGAGGGACACACAGGGATAGCGAGGGACACAGAGAGTGAGGGACACACAGAGAGAGTGTGGGACACAGAGAGAGTGAGTGACACAGAGAGAGAGTGTTGGACACAGAGAGTGAGGGACACACAGACAGAGCCATGGACACAGAGAGAGCGAGGGACACAGAGAGCGAGGGACACACAGAGAGAGCGAGGGACACAGAGAGCGAGGGACACACAGAGAGAGTGTGGGACACAGAGAGAGTGAGAGACACAGAGAGACTGAGGGACACAAGGAGAGCGAGGAACACAGAGAGAGCGAATGACACAGAGAGCGAGGGACACAGAGAGCAAGGGACACAGAGAGTGAGGGACACAGAGAGAGTGAGGGACCAAGAGGGAGCGAGGGACCCAGAGAGAGCGAGGGACGCAGAGAGCGCGAGGGACACAGAGAGTGAGGGACACAGAGAGAGTGAGGGGCACTTAGAGTGAGGGACACAGAGAGAGTGAGGGACCCAGAGGGAGCGAGGGACCCAGAGAGAGCGAGGGACGCAGAGAGCGCGAGGGACACAGAGAGTGAGGGACACAGAGAGAGTGAGGGGCACAGAGAGTGAGGGACACAGAGAGCGAGGGACACACAGAGAGAGCGAGAGACACAGAGAGTGAGGTACACAGAGAGAGTGAGGGACACAGAGAGAGTGGGGGACACAGAGAGAGTGGGGGACACAGAGCGAGGGACACAGACAGAGCGAGGGTCACAGAGAGCAAGGGACACAGAGAGTGTGGAACACAGAGAGCGAGGGACACAGAGAGAGCGAGGGACACAGAGAGAGCGAGGGACACAGAGAGAGTGAGGGACACAGAGAGAGTGGGGGACACAGAGCGAGGGACACAGACAGAGCGAGGGTCACAGAGAGCGAGGGACACAGAGAGTGAGGGACACAGAGAGTAAGGGACACAGAGAGAGTGAGGGACCCAGAGGGAGCGAGGGACCCAGAGAGAGCGAGGGACGCAGAGAGCGCGAGGGACACAGAGAGTGAGGGACACAGAGAGAGTGAGGGACACAGAGAGTGAGGGACACAGAGAGCGAGGGACACAGAGCGTGAGGGACACAGAGAGTGAGGGACACAGAGAGAGTGAGGGACCCAGAGGGAGCGAGGGACCCAGAGAGAGCGAGGGATGCAGAGAGCGCGAGGGACACAGAGAGTGAGGGACACAGAGAGAGTGAGGGGCACAGAGAGTGAGGGACACAGAGAGCGAGGGACACACAGAGAGAGCGATAGACACAGAGAGTGAGGGACACACTGAGAGAGTGTGGGACACAGAGAGCGAGGGACACAGAGAGCGCGAGGGACACAGAGAGCGAGGGACACACAGAGAGAGCGAGAGACACAGAGAGTGAGGGACACACTGAGAGAGTGAGGGACACAGAGAGCGAGGGTCACAGAGAGCAAGGGACACAGAGAGCATGGGACACTTAGAGAGTAAAGGATACAGAGAGTGAGGGACACACTGAGAGAGTGTGGTACACAGAGAGCGAGTGACACAGAGAGCGTGAGGGACACAGGGAGAGCGACGGACACACAGAGAGAGCGAGGGACACACAGAGAGAGTGAGGGACACAGAGAGCGAGTGACACAGAGAGCGCGAGGGGCACAGAGAGCGCGAGGGACACAGAGAGCGAGGGACACAGAGAGAGAGCGAGGGACACAGAGAGAGAGCGAGGGACACAGAGAGCGAGGGACACACAGAGAGAGCGAGGGACACAGACAGAGCAAGGGACACAGAGAGAGTGAGGGACACAGAGAGTGAGGAACACAGAGAGCGAGGGAAACAGAGAGAGCGAGGGACACAGAGAGCGAGGGACACACAGAGAGAGTGAGGGACACAGAGAATGTGGAACACAGAGAGAGTGAGGGACACAGAGAGAGTGGGGGACACAGAGAGAGTGGGGGACACAGAGCGAGGGACACAGACAGAGCGAGGGACACAGACAGAGTGGGGGACACAGAGAGTGAGGAACACAGAGAGCGAGGGAAACAGAGAGAGCGAGGGACACAGAGAGCGAGGGACACACAGAGAGAGTGAGGGACACAGAGAATGTGGAACACAGAGAGAGCGAGGGACACAGAGAGAGTGAGGGACACAGAGAGAGTGAGGGACACAGAGAGAGTGGGGGACACAGAGCGAGGGACACAGACAGAGCGAGGGACACAGACAGAGCGAGGGACACAGAGAGAGCGAGGGACACACAGAAAGGGAGGGACACAGAGAGAGTGAGGGACACAGAGAGCGCGAGTGACACAGAGAGAGCGAGGACACAGAGAGCGAGGGACACAGAGAGCGAGGGACACACAGAGATAGCGAGGGACACAGAGAGTGAGGGACACACAGAGAGAGTGTGGGACACAGAGAGAGTGAATGACACAGAGAGAGAGTGTGGGACACAGAGAATGAGGGACACACAGACAGAGCCATGGACACAGAGAGAGCGAGGGACACAGAGAGCGAAGGACACACAGAGAGAGCGAGGGACATAGAGAGCGAGGGACACACAGAGAGAGTGTGGGGCACAGAGAGAGTGAGAGACACAGAGAGAGTGAGGGACACAGAGAGCGAGGGACACAGAGAGCGAGGGACACAGAGAGTGAGGGACACAGAGAGAGTGAGGGACCCAGAGGGAGCGAGGGACACAGAGAGAGCGAGGGACGCAGAGAGTGCGAGGGACACAGAGAGTGAGGGACACAGAGAGAGTGAGGGGCACAGAGAGTGAGGGACACAGAGAGCGAGGGACACACAGAGAGAGCGAGAGACACAGAGAGTGAGGGAAACAGAGAGAGTGAGGGACACAGAGAGCGAGGGACACAGAGAGCGAGGGACACAGAAAGAGTCAGGGACACAGAGAGTGAGGGACACAGAGAGAGCGAAGGACACAGAGAGTGCGAGGGACTCAGAGAGTGAGGGGCACAGAGAGCGAGGGACACAGAGAGAGCGAGAGACACAGAGAGAGCGAGGGACACACAGAGAGCGAGGGACACAGGGAGAGCGAGGGGTAGAGAGAGAGTAAGGGACACAGAGAGCCAGGGACACAGAGAGAGCGAGGGACACACAGCGAGCGAGGGACACAGAGAGAGCGAGGGGCAGAGAGAGAGCGAGGGACACAGAGAGCGAAGGACACAGAGAGCGAAGGACACAGAGAGCACGAGTGACACAGAGAGCGCGAGGGACACAGAGAGTGCGAGCGACACAGACACCGGGAGGGACACAGAGACCGCGAGGGACAGAGAGAGACAGTGGGGGACACAGAGAGAGCGAGGGTCACAGAGAGCAAGGGACACAGAGAGCAAGGGACACAGAGAGTGAAGGATACAGAGAGTGAGGGACACACTGAGAGAGTGTGGGACACAGAGAGCGAGTGACACAGAGAGCGCTAGGGACACAGAGAGCGCGAGGGACACAGAGAGCGAGGGACACAGAGAGTGTGGAACACAGAGAGAGTGTGGGACACAGAGAGAGCGAGGGACACAGAGAGAGCGAGGGACACAGAGAGCAAGGGACACAGAGAGAGCGAGGGACATAGAGAGCGAGGGACGCACAGAGAGAACGAGGGACACAGAGAGCGAGGAAAACACAGAGCAAGTGAGAGACACAGAGAGTGAGGAACACAGAGAGCGAGGGAAACAGATATAGCGAGGGACAAAGTAAGCGAGGGACACACAGAGAGAGTGAGGGACACAGGGAGTGTGGAACACAGAGAGCGAGGGACACAGAGAGAGCGAGGGACACAGAGAGAGTGAGGGACACAGAGAGAGTAAGGGACACAGAGCGAGGGTCACAGACAGAGCGAGGGACACAGAGAGAGCGAGGGACACAGAGAGAGCGAGGGACACAGAGAGAGTGAGGGACACAGAGAGAGTGAGGGACACAGAGCGAGGGACACAGACAGAGCGAGGGACACAGAGAGAGCGAGGGACACAAAGAGCGAGGGACACAGAGCACGAGGGACACAGAAAGCGAGGGACACAGAGAGTGAGGAAAACAGAGAGTGAGGGACACAGAGAGAACGAGGGACACAAAGAGTGAGGCACACAGAGAGCGAGGGACCCAGAGAGCGATTAACACAGAGAACGAGGGACACAGAGAGTGAGGGACACAGTGCACGAGGGACACAGAGAGCGCGAGGGACACAGAGAGCCCGAGGGACACACAGAAAGGGAGGGACACAGACAGAGCGAGGGTCACAGACCGAGGGACACTGAGAGAGCGAGGGACACAGAGAGAGCGATGGACACCGAGAGAGCGAGGGACACAGAGAGAGCGAGGGACACAGCGAGAGCGAGGGACACAGCTAGAGCGAGGGACACAGAGAGAGCGAGGGACACATGGAGGAAGAGGGACACAGAGAGAGCGAGGGACACAGAGAGAGCGAGGGACACAGATAGAGCGAGGGACACATGGAGGAAGAGGGACACAGAGGGAGCGAGGGACACACAGAGAGCGAGGGACACAGAGAGTGAGGGACACAGAGAGCAAGGGACACAGCGAGAGAGAGAGAGGGACACAGAGAGTGAGAAACAGAGAGCGCGAGGGACACAGAGAGAGCGAGGGACACAGAACGTGAGGGATACAGAGAGTGAGGTACACAGAGAGCGAGGGACACAGAGAGCGAGTAACACAGAGCACGAGGGACACAGAGAGAGCGAGGGACACAGAGAGAGCGAGGGACACAGAGAGAGCGAGGGACACAGAGAGAGTGAGGGACACAGAGAGAGTGAGGGACACAGAGCGAGGGACACAGACAGAGCGAGGGACACAGAGAGAGCGAGGGACTCAAAGAGCGAGGGACACAGAGCACGAGGGACACAGAGAGCGAGGGACACAGAGAGTGAGGGAAACAGAGAGTGAGGGACACAGAGAGAACCAGGGACACAGAGAGTGTGGCACACAGAGAGCGAGGGACCCAGAGAGCGATTAACACAGAGAACGAGGGACACAGAGAGTGAGGGACACAGTGCACGAGGGACACAGAGAGCGTGAGGGACACAGAGAGCCCGAGGGACACACAGAAAGGGAGGGACACAGACAGAGCGAGGGTCACAGACCGAGGGACACTGAGAGAGCGAGGGACACAGAGAGAGCGATGGACACAGAGAGAGCAAGGGACACAGAGAGCAAGGGACACAGCGAGAGCGAGGGACACAGAGAGAGCGAGGGACATAGAGAGAGCGAGAGCGAGGGACACAGCTAGAGCGAGGGACACAGAGAGAGCGAGGGACACATGGAGGAAGAGGGACACAGAGAGAGCGAGGGACACAGAGAGAGCGAGGGACACAGATAGAGCGAGGGACACATGGAGGAAGAGGGACACAGAGGGAGCGAGGGACACACAGAGAGCGAGGGACACAGAGAGTGAGGGACACAGAGAGCAAGGGACAGAGCGAGAGAGAGAGAGGGACACAGAGAGTGAGAAACAGAGAGCGCGAGGGACACAGAAAGAGCGAGGGACACAGAACGTGAGGGATACAGAGAGTGAGGTACACAGAGAGCGAGGGACACAGAGAGCGAGTAACACAGAGCACGAGGGACACAGAGAGAGCGAGGGACACAGAGAGAGCGAGGGACACAGAGAGAGCGAGGGACACAGAGAGTGTGAGGGACACAGAGAGAGTGAGGGACACAGAGAGAGGGACACAGACAGAGCGAGAGACACAGAGAGAGTGAGGGACACAGAGAGAGTGAGGGACACAGAGAGAGTGAGGGACACAGAGAGAGGGACACAGAGAGAGCGAGGGACACAGAGAGAGTGAGGGACACAGAGAGAGTGAGGGACACAGAGAGAGTGAGGGACACAGAGAGAGGGACACAGAGAGAGCGAGCGACACAGAGAGAGTGAGGGACACAGAGAGAGTGAGGGACACAGAGAGAGGGACACAGAGAGAGCGAGGGACACAGAGAGAGTGAGGGACACAGAGAGAGGGACACAGACAGAGCGAGAGACACAGAGAGAGCGAGGGACACAAAGAGCGAGGGACACAGAGCACGAGGGACACAGAGAGCAAGGGACACAGAGAGTGAGGGAAACAGAGAGTGAGGGACACAGAGAGAACGAGGGACACTGAGAGTGAGGCACACAGAGAGCGAGGGACCCAGAGAGCGATTAACACAGAGAACGAGGGACACAGAGAGTGAGGGACACAGTGCACGAGGGACACAGAGAGCGCGAGGGACACAGAGAGCCCGAGGGACACACAGAAAGGGAGGGACACAGACAGAGCGAGGGTCACAGACCGAGGGACACTGAGAGAGCGAGGGACACAGAGAGTGCGAGGGACACAGAGAGAGCGAGGGACACAGAGAGAGCGAGGGACAAACTGAGAGCGAGGGACACAGAGAGCGAGGGACACAGAGAGAGCGAGGGACACAGAGGGAGTGAGCGACACAGAGAGCGCGAGGGACACAGAGAGAGAGAGGGACACAAAGAGCGAGGGACACAGAGCACCAGGGACACAGAGAGGGAGGGTCACAGAGAGTGTGGGACACAGAGAGTGAGGGACACAGAGAGTGAGGGTCACAGAGAGAGTGAGGGACACAGAGAGAGCGAGGGACACAGAGAGAGCGAGGGACACAGCGAGAGCGAGGGACACAGAGAAAGGGAGGGACACAGACAGAGCGAGGGTCACAGACCGAGCTACACAGAGAGCGCGAGTGACACAGAGAGAGCGAGTGACACAAAGAGCGAGAGACACAGAGCACGAGGGACACAGAGAGCGAGGGACACAGAGAGCGATTAACACAGAGAACGAGGGACACAGAGAGTGAGGGACACAGTGCACGAGGGACACAGAGAGTGCGAGGGACACAGAGAGAGCGAGGGGCACAGAGAGTGAGGGACACAGAGAGAGCGAGGGACACAGAGAGAGCGAGGGACACAGACCGAGGGACACAGAGAGAGCGAGGAACACAGAGAGAGTGAGGGACACACAGAAAGAGAGGGACACCGAGAGAGTGAGGGACACCGAGAGAGCGAGGGACACAGAGAGAGCGAGGGGCACAGAGAGTGAGGGACACAGAGAGAGCGAGCGACACAGAGAGCGAAGGGCACAGAGAGCGAGGGGCACAGAGAGCAAGGGACACAGAGAGCGAGGGACACAGAGAGCGAGGGGCACAGAGAGCGAGGGACACACAGAGAGAGTGAGGGACACAGAGAGAGCGAGGGACACAGAGAGCAGGGGACACAGAGAGAGTGAGGGACACAGAGAGAACGAGGGACACAGAGAGCGCGAGGGACACAGAGAGCACGAGGGACACAGAGAGCGATGGACAGAGAGAGAGGGACAGAGAGAGAGAGGGGCACTGAGAGAGAGACAGAGAGACAGGGACACAGAGAGAGCGAGAGACACAGCGAGAGCAAGGGACACAGAGCGAGCGAGGGACACAGCGAGAGCGAGGGACACAGAAAGAGCGAGGGACACAGAGAGTGAGGGACACAGAGAGAGCAAGGAACCTGGAGAGAGCGAGGGACACAGAGAGTGAGAAACAGAGAGCGCGAGGGACACAGAGAAAGCGAGGGACACAGAACGCGAGGGATACAGAGAGTGAGGGACACAGAGATCGAGGGACACAGAGAGCGAGTAACACAGAGCACGAGGGACACAGAGAGAGCGAGGGACACAGAGAGAGCGAGGGACACAGAGAGCGTGAGGGACACAGAGAGTGAGGGACACAGAGAGAGTGGGGCACAGAGAGTGAGGGACACAGAGAGTGAGGGACACAAAGAGAGAGTGAGGGACACAGAGAGTGAGGGTCACAGAGAGAGTGAGGGACACAGAGAGCGAGGGACACAGAGATAGAGGGACACAGAGAGAGCCAGGGACACAGAGAGTGCGAGGGACACAGAGAGAGTGAGGGACACAGAGAGACGGAAGGACAAACTGAGAGCGAGGGGCACAGAGAGCGAGGGGCACAGAGAGCGAGGGACACAGAGAGAGAGCGAGTGACACAGACAAAGCCAGGGACACAGAGAACGAGGGACACACAGAAAGGGAGGGACACAGAGAGAGTGAGGGACACAGAGAGAGTGAGGGACACAGACCGAGTGACACAGACAGAGTGAGGGACACAGAGAGAGCCAGGGACACAGAGAGAGTGAGGGACACACAGAAAGGGAGGGACACTTAGAGAGTGAGGGACGCAGAGAGTGCGAGGGACACACAGTAAGGGAGGGACACAGAGAGAGCGAGGGACACAGAGAGCGAGGGACACAGAGAGAGCGAGGGACACAGACAAAGCCAGGGACACAGAGAGAGCGAGGGACACACAGAAAGAGAGGGACACAGAGAGAGTGAGGGACACAGAGAGAGCGAGGGCCACAGAGAGAGCGAGGGGCACAGAGAGCGAGGGGGACAGAGAGTGAGGGACACACAGAGAGAGCGAGTGACACAGACAAAGCCAGGGACACAGAGAGAGCGAGGGGCACACAGAAAGGGAGGGACACAGAGAGAGTGAGGGACACAGAGAGAGCGAGGCGCACAGAGAGTGAGGGACACACACAGAGAGCGAGTGACACAGACAAAGCCAGGGACACAGAGAGAGCGAGGGGCACAGAGAGAGCGAGGGTCACAGAGAGTGAGGGACACAGAGAGAGCGAGGGGCACAGAGAGTGAGGGACACAGAGAGAGCGAGGGACACAGAGAGAGCGAGGGACACAGACCGAGGGACACAGAGAGAGCGAGGGACACAGAGAGAGTGAGGGACACACAGAAAGAGAGGGACACAGAGAGAGTGAGGGACACAGAGAGAGCGAGGGCCACAGAGAGAGCGAGGGGCACAGAGAGCGAGGGGGACAGAGAGTGAGGGACACACAGAGAGAGCGAGTGACACAGACAAAGCCAGGGACACAGAGAGCGCGAGGGGCACACAGAAAGGGAGGGACACAGAGAGAGTGAGGGACACAGAGAGCACGAGGGACACAGAGAGCGCGAGGGACACAGAGAGCACGAGGGACACAGAGAGCGATGGACAGAGAGAGAGGGACAGAGAGAGAGAGGGGCACTGAGAGAGAGACAGAGAGACAGGGACACAGAGAAAGAGGGACACAGAGAAAGAGGGACACAGAGAGAGAGGGACTGAGAGAGAGGGACAGTGAGGAACGCAGCGAAAGAGAGTGGGACAGAGGGAGAGAGTGGGACACAGCGAGAGAGACAAAGAGAGGGGGACACATGGAGGGAGAGGGACACAGAGAGAGCGAGAGACACAGCGAGAGCAAGGGACACAGAGCGAGCGAGGGACACAGCGAGAGCGAGGGACACAGAAAGAGCGAGGGACACAGAGAGTGAGGGACACAGAGAGAGCAAGGGACCTAGAGAGAGCGAGGGACACAGAGAGTGAGAAACAGAGAGCGCGAGGGACACAGAGAAAGCGAGGGACACAGGACGCGAGGGATACAGAGAGTGAGGGACACAGAGAGCGAGGGACACAGAGAGCGAGTAACACAGAGCACGAGGGACACAGAGAGCGTGAGGGACACAGCGAGAGCGAGGGACACAGAGAAAGGGAGGGACACAGACAGAGCGAGGGTCACAGACCGAGCTACACAGAGAGCGCGAGGGACACAGAGAGAGCGAGTGACACAAAGAGCGAGAGACACAGAGCACGAGGGACACAGAGAGCGAGGGACACAGAGAGCGATTAACACAGAGAACGAGGGACACACAGAGTGAGGGAAACAGTGCACGAGGGACACAGAGAGTGCGAGGGACACAGAGAGAGCGAGGGGCACAGAGTGTGAGGGACACAGAGAGAGCGAGGGACACAGAGAGAGCGAGGGACACAGACCGAGGGACACAGAGAGAGCGAGGAACACAGAGAGAGTGAGGGACACACAGAAAGAGAGGGACACCGAGAGAGTGAGGGACACCGAGAGAGCGAGGGACACAGAGAGAGCGAGGGGCACAGAGAGTGAGGGACACAGAGAGAGCGAGCGACACAGAGAGCGAAGGGCACAGAGAGCGAGGGGCACAGAGAGCAAGGGACACAGAGAGCGAGGGACACAGAGAGCGAGGGGCACAGAGAGCGAGGGACACACAGAGAGAGCGCGTGACACAGACAAAGCCAGGGACACAGAGAGAGCGAGGGACACACAGTAAGGGAGGGACACAGAGAGAGTGAGGGACACAGAGAGAGCGAGGGACACAGAGAGCAGGGGACACAGAGAGAGTGAGGGACACAGAGAGAACGAGGGACACAGAGAGCGCGAGGGACACAGAGAGCACGAGGGACACAGAGAGCGATGGACAGAGAGAGAGGGACAGAGAGAGAGAGGGGCACTGAGAGAGAGACAGAGAGACAGGGACACAGAGAGAGCGAGAGACACAGCGAGAGCGAGGGACACATAAAGAGCGAGGGACACAGAGAGTGAGGGACACAGAGCGAGCAAGGGACACAGCGAGAGCGAGGGACACAGAAAGAGCGAGGGACACAGAGAGTGAGGGACACAGAGAGAGCAAGGGACCTAGAGAGAGCGAGGGACACAGAGAGTGAGAAACAGAGAGCGCGAGGGACACAGAGAAAGCGAGGGACAAAGAACGCGAGGGACACAGAGAGTGAGGGACACAGAGAGCGAGGGACACAGAGAGCGAGTAACACAGAGCACGAGGGACACAGAGAGAGCGAGGGACACAGAGAGAGCGAGGGACACAGAGAGTGCGAGGGACACAGAGAGCGAGGGACACAGAGAGTGTGGGACACAGAGAGCGCGAGTGACACAGAGAGCGAGGGACACAGAGAGAGAGCGAGTGACACAGAGAGTGAGGGACACAGAGAGCGCGAGGGGCTCAGAGAGCGCGAGGGGCACAGAGAGCGCGAGGGACACAGAGAGCGAGGGACACAGAGAGAGAGCGAGGGACACAGAGAGTGAGGGACACAGAGAGCGCGAGGGGCACAGAGAGCGCGAGGGACACAGAGAGTGAGGGACACAGAGAGCGCGAGGGGCACAGAGAGCGAGTGACACAGAGAGCGCGAGGGACACAGAGAGTGTGGGGCACAGAGAGCGAGGGACACAGAGAGAGCGAGGGACACAGAGAGAGCGAGGGACACAGAGAGAGTGAGGGACACAGAGAGAGTGAGGGACACAGAGCGAGGGACACAGACAGAGCGAGGGACACAGACAGAGCGAGGGACACAGAGAACAAGGGACACACAGAAAGGGAGGGACACAGAGAGAGTGAGGGACACAGAGAGCGCGAGTGACACAGAGAGAGAGAGGACACAGAGAGCGAGGGACACAGAGAGCGAGGGACACACAGAGCGAGGGACACACAGAGATAGCGAGGGACACAGAGAGTGAGGGACACACAGAGAGAGTGTGGGACACAGAGAGAGTGAGTGACACAGAGAGAGAGTGTTGGACACAGAGAGTGAGGGACACACAGACAGAGCCATGGACACAGAGAGAGCGAGGGACACAGAGAGTGAGGGACACACAGAGAGAGCGAGGGACACAGAGAGTGAGGGACACACGGAGAGAGTGTGGGACACAGAGAGAGTGAGAGACACAGAGAGACTGAGGGACACAAGGAGAGCGAGGAACACAGAGAGAGCGAATGACACAGAGAGCGAGGGACACAGAGAGCAAGGGACACAGAGAGTGAGGGACACAGAGAGAGTGAGGGACCCAGAGGGAGCGAGGGACCCAGAGAGAGCGAGGGACGCAGAGAGCGCGAGGGACACAGAGAGTGAGGGACACAGAGAGAGTGAGGGGCACAGAGAGTGAGGGACACAGAGAGCGAGGGACACACAGAGAGAGCGAGAGACACAGAGAGTGAGGGACACAGAGAGAGTGAGGGACACAGAGAGCGAGATTCACAGAGAGCAAGGGACACAGAGACCGAGGGACACTTAGAGAGTGAAGGATACAGAGAGTGAGGGACACAGAGAGTGTGGGACACAGAGAGCGAGTGACACAGAGAGCGCGAGGGACACAGAGAGTGTGGGACACAGAGAGCGCGAGTGACACAGAGAGCGAGGGACACAGAGAGAGAGCGAGTGACACAGAGAGTGAGGGACACAGAGAGCGCGAGGGGCACAGAGAGCGCGAGGGGCACAGAGAGCGCGAGGGACACAGAGAGCGAGGGACACAGAGAGAGAGCGAGGGACACAGAGAGTGAGGGACACAGAGAGCGCGAGGGGCACAGAGAGCGCGAGGGACACAGAGAGTGAGGGACACAGAGAGCGCGAGGGGCACAGAGAGCGAGTGACACAGAGAGCGCGAGGGACACAGAGAGTGTGGGGCACAGAGAGCGAGGGACACAGAGAGAGCGAGGGACACAGAGAGAGCGAGGGACACAGAGAGAGTGAGGGACACAGAGAGAGTGAGGGACACAGAGCGAGGGACACAGACAGAGCGAGGGACACAGACAGAGCGAGGGACACAGAGAACGAAGGACACACAGAAAGGGAGGGACACAGAGAGAGTGAGGGACACAGAGAGCGCGAGTGACACAGAGATAGCGAGGGACACAGAGAGTGAGGGACACACAGAGAGAGTGTGGGACACAGAGAGAGTGAGTGACACAGAAAGAGAGTGTTGGACACAGAGAGTGAGGGACACACAGACAGAGCCATGGACACAGAGAGCGAGGGACACAGAGAGTGAGGGACACACAGAGAGAGCGAGGGACACAGAGAGCGAGGGACACACGGAGAGAGTGTGGGACACAGAGAGAGTGAGAGACACAGAGAGACTGAGGGACACTAGGAGAGCGAGGAACACAGAGAGAGCGAATGACACAGAGAGCGAGGGACACAGAGAGCAAGGGACACAGAGAGTGAGGGACACAGAGAGAGTGAGGGACCCAGAGGGAGCGAGGGACCCAGAGAGAGCGAGGGACGCAGAGAGCGTGAGGGACACAGAGAGTGAGGGACACAGAGAGAGTGAGGGGCACAGAGAGTGAGGGACACAGAGAGCGAGGGACACACAGAGAGAGCGAGAGACACAGAGAGTGAGGGACACAGAGAGAGTGAGGGACACAGAGAGCGAGATTCACAGAGAGCAAGGGACACAGAGACCGAGGGACACTTAGAGAGTGAAGGATACAGAGAGTGAGGGACACACTGAGAGAGTGTGGGACACAGAGAGCGAGTGACACAGAGAGCGCGAGGGACACAGAGAGCGCGAGGGACACAGAGAGCGAGGGACACAGAGAGCGAGGGACACAGAGAGAGAGCGAGGGACACAGAGAGAGAGCGAGGGACACAGAGAACGAGGGACACACAGAGAGAGCGAGGGACACAGACAGAGCAAGGGACACAGAGAGAGTGAGGGACACAGAGAGTGAGGAACACACAGAGAGTGTGAGGGACACAGAGAGTGTGGAACACAGAGAGCGAGGGACACAGAGAGAGCGAGGGACACAGAGAGAACGAGGGACACAGAGAGCGAGGGACACAGAGAGCGAGGGACACAGAGAGAGCGAGGGACACAGAGAGAGTGAGGGACACAGAGAGAGTGGGGGACACAGAGCGAGGGACACAGACAGAGTGAGGGACACAGAGAGTGAGGGACACAGAGAGTGAGGGAGACAGTGAGAGTTGGGGACCCAGAGGGAGCGAGGGACCGAGAGAGAGCGAGGGACGCAGAGAGCGCGAGGGACACAGAGATTGAGGGACACAGAGAGAGTGAGGGGCACAGAGAGTGAGGGACACAGAGAGCGAGGGACACACAGAGAGAGCGAGAGACACAGAGAGTGAGGGGCACAGTGAGCGCGAGGGACACAGAGAGCGAGGGACACAGAGAGAGCGAGGGACAGAGAGAGAGTGAGGGACACAGAGAGAGCGAGGGACACAGAGAGTGAGGGACACAGAGAGAGTGAGGGACACAGAGAGAGTGAGGGACACAGAGCGAGGGACACAGAGAGCGAGGGTCACAGAGAGAGCGAGGGACACAGACAGAGCAAGGGACACAGAGAGAGTGAGGGACACAGAGAGTGAGGAACACAGAGAGCGAGGGAAACAGAGAGAGCGAGGGACACAGAGAGCGAGGGACACAGTGAGCGAGGGACACAGAGAGAGCGAGGGACACAGACAGAGCAAGGGACACAGAGAGAGTGAGGGACACAGAGAGTGAGGAACACAGAGAGCGAGGGAAACAGAGAGAGCGAGGGACACAGAGATCGAGGGACACACAGAGAGAGTGAGGGACACAGAGAATGTGGAACACAGAGAGAGCGAGGGACACAGAGAGAGCGAGGGACACAGAGAGAGTGAGGGACTCAGAGAGAGCGAGGGACACAGAGAGTGAGGGACACAGAGAGAGTGAGGGACACAGAGAGAGTGAGGGACACAGAGCGAGGGACACAGACAGAGCGAGGGACACAGACAGAGCGAGGGACACAGAGAGAGCGAGGGACACACAGAAAGGGAGGGACACAGAGAGAGTGAGGGACACAGAGAGCGCGAGTGACACAGAGAGAGCGAGGACACAGAGACCGAGGGACACAGAGAGCGAGGGACACACAGAGATAGCGAGGGACACAGAGAGTGAGGGACACACAGAGAGAGTGTGGGACACAGAGAGAGTGAATGACACAGAGAGAGAGTGTGGGACACAGAGAATGAGGGACACACAGACAGAGCCATGGACACAGAGAGAGCGAGGGACACAGAGAGCGAAGGACACACAGAGAGAGCGAGGGACATAGAGAGCAAGGGACACACAGAGAGAGCGAGAGACACAGAGAGTGAGGGACACAGAGAGAGTGAGAGACACAGAGAGAGTGAGGGACACAGAGAGCGAGGGACACAGAGAGCGAGGGACACAGAGAGTGAGGGACACAGAGAGAGTGAGGGATCCAGAGGGAGCGAGGGACATAGAGAGAGCGAGGGACGCAGAGAGTGCGAGGGACACAGAGAGTGAGGGACACAGAGAGAGTGAGGGGCACAGAGAGTGAGGGACACAGAGAGCGAGGGACACACAGAGAGAGCGAGAGACACAGAGAGTGAGGGACACAGAGAGAGTGAGGGACACAGAGAGCGAGGGACACAGAGAGCGAGGGACACAGAAAGAGTCAGGGACACAGTGAGTGAGGGCCACAGAGAGAGTGAGGGACAGAGAGTGAGTGAGGGACACACAGAGAGAGTGATGGACACAGAGAGCGAGGGACACAGAGAGTGTGGGACACATAGATCGAGGGACACCGAGAGTGTGGGACACATAGATCGAGGGACACAGAGAGTGAGGGACACAGAGAGTGAGGGACACACAGATCGATGGACACAGAGAGTGAGGGACACAGAGAGTGAGGGACACACAGAGCGAGGGACACAGAGAGTGTGGGACACAGAGAGCGAGGGACACAGAGAGCGAGTAGCACAGAGCATGAGGGACACAAAGAGTGAGGGACACAGAGAGCGAGGGACACACGGAGAGAGCGAGTGACACAGAGAGTGAGGGACACAGAGAGAGAGCGAGGGACACAGAGAGTGAGGGACACAGAGAGCGCGAGGGGCACGGAGAGAGCGTGAGGGACACAGAGAGTGAGGGACACAGAGAGAGAGCGAGGGACACAGAGAGTGAGGGGCACAGAGAGCGCGAGGGGCACAGAGAGCGCGAGGGACACAGAGAGCGAGGGACACAGAGAGAGAGCGAGGGACACAGAGAGTGAGGGACACAGAGAGCGCGAGGGGCACAGAGAGCGCGAGGGACACAGAGAGTGAGGGACACAGAGAGCGCGAGGGGCACAGAGAGCGAGTGACACAGAGAGCGCGAGGGACACAGAGAGTGTGGGGCACAGAGAGCGAGGGACACAGAGAGAGCGAGGGACACAGAGAGAGCGAGGGACACAGAGAGAGTGAGGGACACAGAGAGAGTGAGGGACACAGAGCGAGGGACACAGACAGAGCGAGGGACACAGACAGAGCGAGGGACACAGAGAACGAGGGACACACAGAAAGGGAGGGACACAGAGGGAGTGAGGGACACAGAGAGCGCGAGTGACACAGAGAGAGCGAGGACACAGAGAGCGAGGGACACAGAGAGCGAGGGACACAGAGAGCGAGGGACACACAGAGATAGCGAGGGACACAGAGAGTGAGGGACACACAGAGAGAGTGTGGGACACAGAGAGAGTGAGTGACACAGAGAGAGAGTGTTGGACACAGAGAGTGAGGGACACACAGACAGAGCCATGGACACAGAGAGCGAGGGACACAGAGAGTGAGGGACACACAGAGAGAGCGAGGGACACAGAGAGCGAGGGACACACGGAGAGAGTGTGGGACACAGAGAGAGTGAGAGACACAGAGAGACTGAGGGACACAAGGAGAGCGAGGAACACAGAG
The DNA here is from genome assembly GCF_047496885.1 of Scyliorhinus torazame. Lineage (NCBI taxonomy): Eukaryota > Metazoa > Chordata > Chondrichthyes > Carcharhiniformes > Scyliorhinidae > Scyliorhinus > Scyliorhinus torazame. The sequence goes on from NW_027308200.1 coordinate 37,297, forward strand.
AGAGCGAATGACACAGAGAGCGAGGGACACAGAGAGCAAGGGACACAGAGAGTGAGGGACACACAGAGAGTGAGGGACACAGAGAGAGTGAGGGGCACAGGGAGTGAGGGACACAGAGAGCGAGGGACACACAGAGAGAGCGAGAGACACAGAGAGTGAGGGACACAGAGAGAGTGAGGGACACAGAGAGCGAGATTCACAGAGAGCAAGGGACACAGAGATCGAGGGACACTTAGAGAGTGAAGGATACAGAGAGTGAGGGACACACTGAGAGAGTGTGGGACACAGAGAGCGAGTGACACAGAGAGCGCGAGGGACACCGAGAGCGCGAGGGACACAGAGAGCGAGGGACACAGAGAGCGAGGGACACAGAGAGAGAGCGAGGGACACAGAGAGAGAGCGAGGGACACAGAGAGCGAGGGACACACAGAGAGAGCGAGGGACACAGACAGAGCAAGGGACACAGAGAGAGTGAGGGACACAGAGAGTGAGGAACACAGAGAGCGAGGGAAACAGAGAGAGCGAGGGACACAGAGAGCGAGGGACACACAGAGAGTGTGAGGGACACAGAGAGTGTGGAACACAGAGAGCGAGGGACACAGAGAGAGCGAGGGACACAGAGAGATCGAGGGACACAGAGAGCGAGGGACACAGAGAGCGAGGGACACAGAGAGAGCGAGGGACACAGAGAGAGTGGGGGACACAGAGCGAGGGACACAGACAGAGTGAGGGACACAGAGAGTGAGGGACACAGAGAGTGAGGGACACAGTGAGAGTTGGGGACCCAGAGGGAGCGAGGGACCGAGAGAGAGCGAGGGACGCAGAGAGCGCGAGGGACACAGAGAGTGAGGGACACAGAGAGAGAGAGGGGCACAGAGAGTGAGGGACACAGAGAGCGAGGGACACACAGAGAGAGCGAGAGACACAGAGAGTGAGGGGCACAGAGAGCGCGAGGGACACAGAGAGCGAGGGACACAGAGAGAGCGAGGGACACAGAGAGAGTGAGGGACACAGAGAGAGCGAGGGACACAGAGAGTGAGGGACACAGAGAGAGTGAGGTACACAGTGAGAGTGAGGGACACAGAGCGAGGGACACAGAGAGAGTGAGGGACACAGAGAGAGTGAGGGACACAGAGCGAGGGACACAGACAGAGCGAGGGACACAGACAGAGCGAGGGACACAGAGAGAGCGAGGGACACACAGAAAGGGAGGGACACAGAGAGAGTGAGGGACACAGAGAGCGCGAGTGACACAGAGAGAGCGAGGACACAGAGACCGAGGGACACAGAGAGCGAGGGACACACAGAGATAGCGAGGGACACAGAGAGTGAGGGACACACAGAGAGAGTGTGGGACACAGAGAGAGTGAATGACAGAGAGAGAGAGTGTGGGACACAGAGAATGAGGGACACACAGACAGAGCCATGGACACAGAGAGAGCGAGGGACACAGAGAGCGAAGGACACACAGAGAGAGCGAGGGACATAGAGAGCAAGGGACACACAGAGAGAGCGAGAGACACAGAGAGTGAGGGACACAGAGAGAGTGAGAGACACAGAGAGAGTGAGGGACACAGAGAGCGAGGGACACAGAGAGCGAGGGACACAGAGAGTGAGGGACACAGAGAGAGTGAGGGATCCAGAGGGAGCGAGGGACATAGAGAGAGCGAGGGACGCAGAGAGTGCGAGGGACACAGAGAGTGAGGGACACAGAGAGAGTGAGGGGCACAGAGAGTGAGGGACACAGAGAGCGAGGGACACACAGAGAGAGCGAGAGACACAGAGAGTGAGGGACACAGAGAGAGTGAGGGACACAGAGAGCGAGGGACACAGAGAGCGAGGGACACAGAAAGAGTCAGGGACACAGTGAGTGAGGGCCACAGAGAGAGTGAGGGACAGAGAGTGAGTGAGGGACACACAGAGAGAGTGATGGACACAGAGAGCGAGGGACACAGAGAGTGTGGGACACATAGATCGAGGGACACCGAGAGTGTGGGACACATAGATCGAGGGACACAGAGAGTGAGGGACACAGAGAGTGAGGGACACACAGATCGATGGACACAGAGAGTGAGGGACACAGAGAGTGAGGGACACACAGAGCGAGGGACACAGAGAGTGTGGGACACAGAGAGCGAGGGACACAGAGAGCGAGTAGCACAGAGCATGAGGGACACAAAGAGTGAGGGACACAGAGAGCGAGGGACACACGGAGAGAGCGAGTGACACAGAGAGTGAGGGACACAGAGAGCGCGAGGGGCACAGAGAGCGCGAGGGGCACAGAGAGCGCGAGGGACACAGAGAGCGAGGGACACAGAGAGAGAGCGAGGGACACAGAGAGTGAGGGACACAGAGAGCGCGAGGGGCACAGAGAGCGCGAGGGACACAGAGAGTGAGGGAAACAGAGAGCGCGAGGGGCACAGAGAGCGAGTGACACAGAGAGCGCGAGGGACACAGAGAGTGTGGGGCACAGAGAGCGAGGGACACAGAGAGAGCGAGGGACACAGAGAGAGCGAGGGACACAGAGAGAGTGAGGGACACAGAGAGAGTGAGGGACACAGAGCGAGGGACACAGACAGAGCGAGGGACACAGACAGAGCGAGGGACACAGAGAACGAGGGACACACAGAAAGGGAGGGACACAGAGAGAGTGAGGGACACAGAGAGCGCGAGTGACACAGAGAGAGCGAGGACACAGAGAGCGAGGGACACAGAGAGCGAGGGACACAGAGAGCGAGGGACACACAGAGATAGCGAGGGACACAGAGAGTGAGGGACACACAGAGAGAGTGTGGGACACAGAGAGAGTGAGTGACACAGAGAGAGAGTGTTGGACACAGAGAGTGAGGGTCACACAGACAGAGCCATGGACACAGAGAGCGAGGGACACAGAGAGTGAGGGACACACAGAGAGAGCGAGGGACACAGAGAGCGAGGGACACAGAGAGCGAGGGACACACAGAGAGAGTGTGGGACACAGAGAGAGTGAGAGACACAGAGAGACTGAGGGACACAAGGAGAGCGAGGAACACAGAGAGAGCGAATGACACAGAGAGCGAGGGACACAGAGAGCAAGGGACACAGAGAGTGAGGGACACAGAGAGAGTGAGGGACCCAGAGGGAGCGAGGGACCCAGAGAGAGCGAGGGACGCAGAGAGCGCGAGGGACACAGAGAGTGAGGGACACAGAGAGAGTGAGGGGCACAGAGAGTGAGGGACACAGAGAGCGAGGGACACACAGAGAGAGCGAGAGACACAGAGAGTGAGGGACACAGAGAGAGTGAGGGACACAGAGAGCGAGATTCACAGAGAGCAAGGGACACAGAGACCGAGGGACACTTAGAGAGTGAAGGATACAGAGAGTGATGGACACACTGAGAGAGTGTGGGACACAGAGAGCGAGTGACACAGAGAGCGCGAGGGACACAGAGAGCGCGAGGGACACAGAGAGCGAGGGACACAGAGAGCGAGGGACACAGAGAGAGAGCGAGGGACACAGAGAGAGCGAGGGACACAGAGAGCGAGGGACACACAGAGAGAGCGAGGGACACAGACAGAGCAAGGGACACAGAGAGAGTGAGGGACACAGAGAGTGAGGAACACAGAGAGCGAGGGAAACAGAGAGAGCGAGGGACACAGAGAGCGAGGGACACACAGAGAGTGTGAGGGACACAGAGAGTGTGGAACACAGAGAGCGAGGGACACAGAGAGAGCGAGGGACACAGAGAGAACGAGGGACACAGAGAGCGAGGGACACAGAGAGCGAGGGACACAGAGAGAGCGAGGGACACAGAGAGAGTGAGGGACACAGAGAGAGTGGGGGACACAGAGCGAGGGACACAGACAGAGTGAGGGACACAGAGAGTGAGGGACACAGAGAGTGAGGGACTCAGTGAGAGTTGGGGACCCAGAGGGAGCGAGGGACCGAGAGAGAGCGAGGGGCGCAGAGAGCGCGAGGGACACAGAGAGTGAGGGACACAGAGAGAGTGAGGGGCACAGAGAGTGAGGGACACAGAGAGCGAGGGACACACAGAGAGAGCGAGAGACACAGAGAGTAAGGGGCACAGAGAGCGCGAGGGACACAGAGAGCGAGGGACACAGAGAGAGCGAGGGACACAGAGAGAGTGAGGGACACAGAGAGAGCGAGGGACACAGAGAGTGAGGGACACAGAGAGAGTGAGGGACACAGTGAGAGTGAGGGACACAGAGCGAGGGACACAGAGAGCGAGGGTCACAGAGAGAGCGAGGGACACAGACAGAGCAAGGGACACAGAGAGAGTGAGGGACACAGAGACTGAGGAACACAGAGAGCGAGGGAAACAGAGAGAGCGAGGGACACAGAGAGCGAGGGACACAGTGAGCGAGGGACACAGAGAGAGCGAGGGACACAGACAGAGCAAGGGACACAGAGAGAGTGAGGGACACAGAGAGTGAAGAACACAGAGAGCGAGGGAAACAGAGAGAGCGAGGGACACAGAGAGCGAGGGACACACAGAGAGAGTGAGGGACACAGAGAATGTGGAACACAGAGAGAGCGAGGGACACAGAGAGAGCGAGGGACACAGAGAGAGTGAGGGTCACAGAGAGAGCGAGGGACACAGAGAGTGAGGGACACAGAGAGAGTGAGGGACACAGAGAGAGTGAGGGACACAGAGCGAGGGACACAGACAGAGCGAGGGACACAGACAGAGCGAGGGACACAGAGAGAGCGAGGGACACACAGAAAGGGAGGGACACAGAGAGAGTGAGGGACACAGAGAGAGTGAGGGACACAGAGAGAGTGAGGGACACAGAGAGCGAGGGACACAGAGAGCGCGAGTGACACAGAGAGAGCGAGGACACAGAGACCGAGGGACACAGAGAGCGAGGGACACACAGAGATAGCGAGGGACACAGAGAGTGAGGGACACACAGAGAGAGTGTGGGACACAGAGAGAGTGAATGACACAGAGAGAGAGTGTGGGACACAGAGAATGAGGGACACACAGACAGAGCCATGGACACAGAGAGAGCGAGGGACACAGAGAGCGAAGGACACACAGAGAGAGCGAGGGACATAGAGAGCAAGGGACACACAGAGAGAGTGTGGGACACAGAGAGAGTGAGAGACACAGAGTGAGTGAGGGACACAGAGAGCGAATGACACAGAGAGTGAGGGACACAGAGAGCGAGGGACACAGAGAGTGAGGGACACAGAGAGAGTGAGGGATCCAGAGGGAGCGAGGGACATAGAGAGAGCGAGGGACGCAGAGAGTGCGAGGGACACAGAGAGTGAGGGACACAGAGAGAGTGAGGGGCACAGAGAGTGAGGGACACAGAGAGCGAGGGACACACAGAGAGAGCTAGAGACACAGAGAGTGTGGGACACAGAGAGAGTGAGGGACACAGAGAGCGAGGGACACAGAGAGCGAGGGACACAGAAAGAGTCAGGGACACAGTGAGTGAGGGCCACAGAGAGAGTGAGGGACAGAGAGTGATTGAGGGACACACAGAGAGAGTGAGGGACACAGAGAGCGAGGGACACAGAGAGTGTGGGACACATAGATCGAGGGACACCGAGAGTGTGGGACATAGATCGAGGGACACAGAGAGTGAGGGACACAGAGAGTGAGGGACACACAGAGCGAGGGACACAGAGAGTGTGGGACACAGAGAGCGAGGGACACAGAGAGCGAGTAGCACAGAGCATGAGGGACACAAATAGTGAGGGACACAGAGAGCGAGGGACACACGGAGAGAGCGAGGGACACAGAGAGTGTGGGACACAGAGAGAGTGAGGGACACAGAGAGCGAGGGACACAGAGAGCGAGGGACACAGAGAGAGTCACCGACACAGAGAGTCAGGGCCAGAGAGAGAGTGAGGGACAGAGAGAGAGTGAGGGACACAGAGAGAGTGAGGGTCACAGAGAGTGAGGGGCACAGAGAGAGTGAGGGACACAGAGAGTGAGGAACACAGAGAGGGAGGGACACAGAGAGAGCGAGGGACACAGAGAGTGAGGGACACAGAGAGAGCAAGGGACACAGAGAGAGTGAGCGACTCAGGGAGAGCGAGGGACACAGAGAGAGTGAGGGACACAGAGAGAGTGAGGGACACAGAGAGAGCGAGGGACACAGAGAGAGTGAGGGACACAGAGAGAGCGAGGGACACAGAGAGCGCGAGGGACACAGCGAGAGCGAGGGACACACAGAAAGGGAGGGACACAGACAGAGCCACACACAGACACAAACTCAGACAGGCTGGGTCAATACATCTTTCAAATGGAGCGAGATCCATTCTCCACCTTTAACTTGGAGAGGTGTATCTGGCCTGTGTGTGACCCAAGTCACACACTGACTCTGAACATCCTCACAGCAGCTTGGGGACAGACTTTTCTAAAGCACTTTTCATAACCTTTGGGTATCACAAACTGCTTCACAGGCAATGGAGCCCTTTTGAAATCTAGTCAGGAGTAATTTAGGAAATGGACCAGCTAATTTCAGAGAGAGACACAGAAACAGGATGAGATTGTGTTGTACATGTTTCAGAGCTGTCACTGAGACACACACGAGATGTACAATATCAATTATTATTCTGAAGCATGTGATTAAATCAGCCCTGAGACTGAATTCCAGTGTTTCAGAGTAAAGCTCCATCTACACTGTCCATCAAACACTCACAACGCAAATACTGTCTGTGCTTAAATACAGAGTCAAAATCCCTCTGTCCTATCCAAAGAATTTTTCATTGCAGATAGTTATTTTTATTTTATGGAAAAGCAGAACTCAAATTGCACCGAATCCCAGGGTGGACTCTTGTTTATTTCAGCCCTTCACATTCAAACGTGAAGTTTAAGCTCCGATTACAGGTGTCTGCTTGTCTCTGTTTGTATATTCTCTGTTACTGTTGTTTTGTCACTTGTCTGAAGTATTTGAATAATAGGCCTTGGTTAATCAATCCTTTCTCCCAGCACATGGAAGTTGTGAATCTTCAAGGCTGTCAGTCTGATATAGATAACAAAAAAATACATCCTTTGATCAATCCATTCCCCAACCCTAAATAGATCTCACACATTTCCATAATGCAGGATTATCTCCATCAAAACTTCCAATCCGTTCCCAATACTCTTGTTAACATTTGCCTGTATAACCTAAATTCCACTGACAGATACCGAAAGCTGCTCAGAAAAATGACTGGGTATTTTAAACTTTGAAACAAAACTATTTGAACTTGTGCTTCAATCCTATTGTACAGAAATGTTGTCCGGTGGGCTGACAGTTTCTCAGTACGGCTGAAACATTGAGGGACGCCTCGCACTGCACTTGACAACATTTGTGGCACTTCAGGCAAGAGAGAGAGAGTGAGGGACACAGCAAGAGAGAGTGAGGGGCACAGCGAGAGAGAGTGAGGGACACAGAGAGAGAGAGTGAGGGACACAGCGAGAGAGAGTGTGGGACACAGCGAGAGAGAGTGAGGGGCACAGCGAGAGAGAGTGAGGGACACAGAGAGAGAGAGGGTCACAGAGTGAGCGAGGGACACAGAGAGAGTGAGGGACACAGATAGCGAGGGACACAGAGAGCGAGGGACACAAAGAGAGCCAGGGACACAGAGAGCGCGAGGGACTCAGAGAGAGCCAGGGACACAGAGAGCGCGAGGGACTCAGAGAGAGCCAGGGACACAGAGAGCGCGAGGGACACAGAGACCCAGGGACACAGAGAGAGCGAGGGACACAGCGAGCGAGGGACACAGAGAGAGCGAGGGGCAGAGAGAGAGCGAGGGACACAGAGAGCGAGAGACACAGAGAGAGCGAGGGACACAGAGTGCGAAGGACACTGAGAGCACGAGTGACACAGAGAGCGCGAGGGACACAGAGAGAGTGAGGGACACAGAGAGCGAGGGACACAGAGAGAGCAAGGGACACAGAGAGCGAGGGACTCAGAGAGAATGAGGGACACAGAGAGAGTGAGGGGCACAGAGAGCGAGGGACACAGTGAGCGAGGGACACAGAGAGAGCAAGGGACACAGAGAGTGAGGGACTCAGAGAGAGTGAGGGACACAGAGAGAGTGAGGGACACAGAGAGCGAGGGACACAGTGAGCGAGGGACACAGAGAGAGCAAGGGACACAGAAAGGGAGGGACACAGGGAGAGCGAGGGACACAGAGTGAGCGAGGGACACAGAGAGCGAGGGACACAGAGAGAGCCAGGGACACAGAGAGCGCGAGGGACTCAGAGAGAGCCAGGGACACAGAGAGCGCGAGGGACACAGAGAGCCAGGGACACAGAGAGAGCGAGGGATACACAGCGAGCGAGGGACACATAGAGAGCGAGGGGCAGAGAGAGAGCGAGGGATACAGAGAGCGAGAGACACAGAGAGAGCGAGGGACACAGAGTGCGAAGGACACTGAGAGCACGAGTGACACAGAGAGCGCGAGGGACACAGAGAGCGCGAGGGACACAGGCACCGGGAGGGACACAGAGACCGTGAGGGACAGAGAGAGAGTGGGGGACACAGAGAGAGCGAGGGTCACAGAGAGCAAGGGACACAGAGAGCGAGGGACACTTAGAGAGTGAAGGATACAGAGAGTGAGGGACACACTGAGAGAGTGTGGGACACAGAGAGCGAGTGACACAGAGAGCGCGAGGGACACAGAGAGCGCGAGGGACACAGAGAGCGAGGGACACAGAGAGTGTGGGACACAGAGAGAGTGAGGGACACAGAGAGAGCGAGGGACACAGAGAGAGCGAGGGACAGAGAGAGCGAGGGACACAGAGAGCGAGGGACACACAGAGAGAGCGAGGGACACAGACAGAGCCAGGGACACAGAGAGAGTGAGGGACATAGAGAGCGAGGGACACACAGAGAAAACGAGGGACACAGAGAGCGAGGGACACAGAGAGCGAGGGTCACACAGAGAGAGTGAGGGACACAGAGAGTGAGGAACACAGAGAGCGAGGGAAACAGAGAGAGCGAGGGACACCGAGAGCGAGGGACACAGAGAGAGTGAGGGACACAGAGAGCGAGGGACACCGAGAGTGTGGGACACATAGATCGAGGGACACAGAGAGTGAGGGACACAGAGAGTGAGGGACACACAGAGCGAGGGACACAGAGAGTGTGGGACACATAGATCGAGGGACACAGAGAGCGAGGGACACATGGAGAGAGCGAGGGACACAGAGATTGAGGGACACAGAGAGAGTGAGGGACACAGAGAGTGAGGGACAGAGAGAGAGTGAGGGACACAGAGAGTGAGGAACACAGAGAGGGAGGGACACAGAGAGAGCGAGGGACACAGAGAGCGAGGGACACAGAGAGAGTCACCGACACAGAGAGTGAGGGCCAGAGAGAGAGTGAGGGACAGAGAGAGAGTGAGGGACACAGAGAGAGTGAGGGTCACAGAGAGAGAGGGGCACAGAGAGAGTGAGGGACACAGAGAGTGAGGAACACAGAGAGGGAGGGACACAGAGAGAGCGAGGGACACAGAGAGCGAGGGACACAGAGAGAGCAAGGGACACAGAGAGAGTGAGCGACTCAGGGAGAGCGAGGGACACAGAGAGAGTGAGGGACAGAGAGAGAGCGAGGGACACAGAGAGCGCGAGGGACACAGCGAGAGCGAGGGACACACAGAAAGGGAGGGACACAGACAGAGCCACACACAGACACAAACTCAAGACAGGCTGCGTCAATACATCTTTCAAATGGAGCGAGATCCATTCTCCACCTTTAACTTGGAGAGGTGTATCTGGCCTGTGTGTGACGCAAGTCACACACTGACTCTGAACATCCTCACAGCAGCTTGGGGACAGACTTTTCGAAAGCACTTTTCATAACCTTTGGGCATCACAAACTGCTTCACAGACAATGGAGCCCTTTTGAAATCTAGTCAGGAGTAATTTAGGAAATGGACCAGCTAATTTCAGAGAGAGACACAGAAACAGGATGAGATTGTGCTGTACATGTTTCACAGCTGACACTGAGACACACACGAGATGTACAATATCAATTATTATTCTGAAGCATGTGATTAAATCAGCCCTGAGACTGAATTCCAGTGTTTCAGAGTAAAGCTCCATCTACACTGTCCATCAAACACTCACAACGCAAATACTGTCTGTGCTTAAATACAGAGTCAAAATCCCTCTGTCCTATCCAAAGAATTTTTCATTGCAGATAGTTATTTTTATTTTATGGAAAAGCAGAACTCAAATTGCACCGAATCCCAGGGTGGACTCTTGTTTATTTCAGCCCTTCACATTCAAACGTGAAGTTTAAGCTCCGATTACAGGTGTCTGCTTGTCTCTGTTTGTATATTCTCTGTTACTGTTGTTTTGTCACTTGTCTGAAGTATTTGAATAATAGGCCTTGGTTAATCAATCCTTCCTCACAGCACATGGAAGTTGTGAATCTTCAAGGCTGTCAGTCTGATATAGATAACAAAAAAATACATCCTTTGATCAATCCATTCCCCAACCCTAAATAGATCTCACACATTTCCATAATGCAGGAATATCTCCATCAAAACTTCCAATCAGTTCCCAATACTCTTGTTAACATTTGCCTGTATAACCTAAATTCCACTGACAGATTCCGAAAGCTGCACAGAAAAATGACTGGGTATTTTAAACTTTGAAACAAAACTATTTGAACTTGTGCTTCAATCCTATCGTACAGAAATGTTGTCCGGTGGGCTGACAGTTTCTCAGTAAGACTGAAACATTGAGGGACGCCTCGCACTGCACTTGACAACATTTGTGGCACTTCAGGCAAGAGAGAGAGAGTGAGGGACACAGCAAGAGAGAGTGAGGGGCACAGCGAGAGAGAGTGAGGGACACAGCGAGAGACAGTGAGGGACGCAGCGAGAGAAAGTGAGGGACGCAGCGAGAGAGAGTGAGGGACACAGCGAGAGAGAGTGAGGGACACAGCGAGAGAGAGTGAGGGACACAGCGAGAGAGAGTGATGGACACAACGAGAGAGAGTGAGGGACACAGCGAGAGAATGAGGGACACAGCGAGAGAGAGTGAGGGACACAGCGAGAGAGAGTGAGGGACAGAGAGAGAGTGTGAGGGGCGCAGCGAGAGAGGGACACAGAGAGCGAGGGACACAGAGAGCGAGGGACACACAGAGAGAGCGAGGGACACAGACAGAGCAAGGGACACAGAGAGAGCGAGGGACATAGAGAGCGAGGGACATAGGGAGCAAGGGACGCACAGAGAGAACGAGGGACACAGAGAGCGAGGGAAACAGAGAGAGCGAGGGACACAGAGAGCGAGGGACACACAGAGAGAGTGAGGGACACAGAGAGTGTGGAACACAGAGAGCGAGGGAAACAGAGAGCGAGGGACACAGAGAGAGTGAGGATCACAGAGAGAGTGAGTGACACAGAGCGAGGGGCACAGACAGAGCGAGGAACAAAGACAGAGCGAGGGACACAGAGAGAGCGAGGGACACACAAAGGGAGGGACACAGAGAGAGTGAGGGACACAGAGAGCGCGAGTGACACAGAAAGAGCGAGGACACAGAGAGCGAGGGACACAGAGAGCGAGGGACACACAGAGATAGCGAGGGACACAGAGAGTGAGGGACACACAGACAGAGTGTGGGACACAGAGAGAGTGAGTGACACAGTGAGAGAGTGTGGGACACAGAGAGTGAGGGACACACAGAGAGAGTGTGGGACACAGAGAGAGTGAGTGACACAGAGCGAGAGTGTGGGACACAGAGAGTGAGGGACACACAGACAGAGCCAGGGACACAGAGAGAGCGAGGAACACAGAGAGCAAGGGACACACAGAGAGAGCGAGGGACACAGAGAGAGAGGGACACACAGAGAGAGTGTGGGACACAGAGAGAGTGAGAGACACAGAGAGAGTGAGGGACACACAGAGAGCGAGGAACACAGAGAGAGCGAATGACACAGAGAGCGAGGGACACAGAGAGCGAGGGACACAGAGAGTGAGGGACACAGAGAGAGTGAGGGACCAGAGGGAGCGAGGGACCCAGAGAGAGCGAGGGACGCAGAGAGCGCGAAGGACACAGAGAGTGAGGGACACACAGAGAGTGAGGGGCACAGAGAGTGAGGGACACAGAGAGCGAGGGACACAGATAGCGAGGGACACAGAGAGCGAGGGACACACAGAGAGAGCGAGAGACACAGAGAATGCCGTACCAAGAGAGAGTGAGGGACACAGAGAGCGAGGGACACAGAGAGCGAGGGACACAGAGAGAGTCAGGGACACAGAGAGTGAGGGCCACAGAGAGAGTGAGGACAGAGAGTGAGTGAGGGACACAGAGAGAGTGAGGGTCACAGAGAGTGAGGGGCACAGAGAGAGTGAGGGACTCAGAGAGTGAGGAACACAGAGAGTGAGGGACACAGAGAGAGTGAGGTACACCGAGAGTGAGCGACACAGCGAGAGCGAGGGACACAGAGAGAGGGAGGGACACAGAGAGAGCGAGGGATACAGAGAGCGCGAGGGACACAGCGAGAGCGAGGGACACACAGAAAGGGAGGGACACAGACAGAGCGAGGGTCACAGACCGAGCTACACAGAGAGCGCGAGGGACACAGAGAGAGCGAGGGACACAGAGAGTGTGGGACACAGAGAGCGAGAGACTCAGAGAGTGAGGGACACAGAGAGTGAGGGACACAGAGAGTGAGGGACACAGAGAGTGAGGGACACACAGAGCGAGGGACACAGAGAGTGTGGGATACAGAGAGCGAGGGACACAGAGAGCGAGTAGCACAGAGCATGAGGGACACAAAGAGTGAGGGACACAGAGAGCGAGGGACACAAAGGGCAAGGGACACAGAGAGTGTGGGACACAGAGAGTGTGGGACACAGAGAGCGAGGGACACAGAGAGCAGAGAGAGAGCGAGGGACACAGAGAGCCAGGGACACAGAGGGAGCGAGGGACACACAGAAAGGGAGGGACACAGACAGAGCGAGGGTCACAGACCGAGCTGCACAGAGAGCGCGAGGGACACAGAGAGAGCGAGGGACACAAAGAGCGAGGGAAACAGAGCACGAGGGACACAGAGAGCGAGGGACACAGAGAGTGTGGGACACAGAGAGCGAGGGACACAGAGAGTGAGGGAAACAGAGAGTGAGGGAAACACAGAGCGAGGGACACAGAGAGTGTGGGACACAGAGAGCGAGGGACACAGAGAGCGAGTAGCACAGAGCATGAGGGACACAAAGGGCATGGGACACAGAGAGTGTGGGACACAGAGAGTGTGGGACACAGAGAGCGAGGGACACAGAGAGCGAGGGACACAAAGGGCATGGGACACAGAGAGTGTGGGACACAGAGAGTGTGGGACACAGAGAGCGAGGGACACAGAGAGCGAGGGACACAGAGAGTGAGGGGCACAGAGAGCGAGGGACACAGAGAGAGCGAGGGACACACAGAGAGCGAGGGACACAGAGAGAGCGAGGGACACACAGAGAGCGAGGGACACAGAGAGAGCGAGGGGCAGAGAGAGAGCGAGGGACACAGAGAGCCAGGGACACAGAGAGAGCGAGGGACACACAGCGAGCGAGGGACACAGAGAGAGCGAGGGGCAGAGAGAGAGCGAGGGACACAGAGAGGGAGGGACACAGAGAGAGCGAGGGACACAGAGAGCGAGGGACACAGAGAGCGAAGGACACAGAGAGCACGAGTGACACAGAGAGCGCGAGGGACACAGAGAGCGCGAGCGACACAGACACCGGGAGGGACACAGAGACCGCGAGGGACAGAGAGAGAGTGGGGGACACAGAGAGAGCGAGGGTCACAGAGAGCAAGGGACACAGAGAGCGAGGGACACTTAGAGAGTGAAGGATACAGAGAGTGAGGGACACACTGAGAGAGTGTGGGACACAGAGAGCGAGGGACACAGAGAGAGAGCGAGGGACACAGAGACAGAGCCAGGGACACAGAGAGCGAGGGACACACAGAGAGAGCGAGGGACACAGAGAGCGAGGGACACAGAGAGTGTGGAACACAGTGAGTGAGGGACACAGAGAGAGCGAGGGACACAGAGAGCGAGGGACACAGAGAGCGAGGGACACAGAGAGCGAGGGACACAGAGAGCGAGGGAAACACAGAGAGAGTGAGGGACACAGAGAGTGAGGTACACAGAGAGCGAGGGAAACAGAGAGAGCGAGGGACACAGAGAGCGAGGGACACACAGAGAGACTGAGGGACACAGAGAGTGTGGAACACAGAGAGCGAGGGACACAGAGAGAGCGAGGGACACAGAGAGAGCGAGGGACACAGAGAGAGTGAGGGACACAGAGAGAGTGAGGGACACAGAGCGAGGGACACAGACAGAGCGAGGGACACAGACAGAGCGAGGGACACAGAGAGAGCGAGGGACACACAGAAAGGGAGGGACACAGAGAGAGTGAGGGACACAGAGAGCGCGAGTGACACAGAGAGAGCGAGGACACAGAGAGCGAGGGACACAGAGAGCGAGGGACACAGAGAGCGAGGGACACACAGAGATAGCGAGGGACACAGAGAGTGAGGGACACACAGAGAGAGTGTGGGACACAGAGAGAGTGAGTGACACAGAGAGAGAGTGTTGGACACAGAGAGTGAGGGACACACAGACAGAGCCATGGACACAGAGAGAGCGAGGGACACAGAGAGCGAGGGACACACAGAGAGCAAGGGACACAGAGAGTGAGGGACACAGAGAGAGTGAGGGACCCAGAGGGAGCGAGGGACCCAGAGAGAGCGAGGGACGCAGAGAGCGCGAGGGACACAGAGAGTGAGGGACACAGAGAGAGTGAGGGGCACAGAGAGTGAGGGACACAGAGAGAGTGAGGGACAGAGAGTGAGTGAGGGACACAGAGAGAGTGAGGGTCACAGAGAGTGAGGGGCACAGAGAGAGTGAGGGACTCAGAGAGTGAGGAACACAGAGAGTGAGGGACACAGAGAGAGTGAGGTACACCGAGAGTGAGCGACACAGCGAGAGCGAGGGACACAGAGAGAGGGAGGGACACAGAGAGAGCGAGGGACACACAGAGCGAGGGACACAGAGAGAGCAAGAGGAACAGAGAGAGTGAGCTACTCAGGGAGAGCGAGGGACACAGAGAGAGTGAGGGACACAGAGAGAGCGAGGGACACAGAGAGCGCGAGGGACACAGCGAGAGCGAGGGACACACAGAAAGGGAGGGACACAGACAGAGCGAGGGTCACAGACCGAGCTACACAGAGAGCGCGAGGGACACAGAGAGAGCGAGGGACACAGAGAGTGTGGGACACAGAGAGCGAGAGACACAGAGAGTGAGGGACACAGAGAGTGAGGGACACAGAGAGTGAGGGACACAGAGAGTGAGGGACACACAGAGCGAGGGACACAGAGAGTGTGGGATACAGAGAGCGAGGGACACAGAGAGCGAGTAGCACAGAGCATGAGGGACACAAAGAGTGAGGGACACAGAGAGCGAGGGACACAAAGGGCAAGGGACACAGAGAGTGTGGGACACAGAGAGTGTGGGACACAGAGAGTGTGGGACACAGAGAGCGAGGGACACAGAGAGCAGAGAGAGAGCGAGGGACACAGAGAGCCAGGGACACAGAGGGAGCGAGGGACACACAGAAAGGGAGGGACACAGACAGAGCGAGGGTCACAGACCGAGCTGCACAGAGAGCGCGAGGGACACAGAGAGAGCGAGGGACACAAAGAGCGAGGGAAACAGAGCACGAGGGACACAGAGAGCGAGGGACACAGAGAGTGTGGGACACAGAGAGCGAGGGACACAGAGAGTGAGGGAAACAGAGAGTGAGGGAAACACAGAGCGAGGGACACAGAGAGTGTGGGACACAGAGAGCGAGGGACACAGAGAGCGAGTAGCACAGAGCATGAGGGACACAAAGAGTGAGGGACACAGAGAGCGAGGGACACAAAGGGCATGGGACACAGAGAGTGTGGGACACAGAGAGTGTGGGACACAGAGAGCGAGGGACACAGAGAGCGAGGGACACAGAGAGTGAGGGGCACAGAGAGCGAGGGACACAGAGAGAGCGAGGGACACACAGAGAGCGAGGGACACAGAGAGAGCGAGGGACACACAGAGAGCGAGGGACACAGAGAGAGCGAGGGGCAGAGAGAGAGCGAGGGACACAGAGAGCCAGGGACACAGAGAGAGCGAGGGACACACAGCGAGCGAGGGACACAGAGAGAGCGAGGGGCAGAGAGAGAGCGAGGGACACAGAGAGGGAGGGACACAGAGAGAGCGAGGGACACAGAGAGCGAGGGACACAGAGAGCGAAGGACACAGAGAGCACGAGTGACACAGAGAGCGCGAGGGACACAGAGAGCGCGAGCGACACAGACACCGGGAGGGACACAGAGACCGCGAGGGACAGAGAGAGAGTGGGGGACACAGAGAGAGCGAGGGTCACAGAGAGCAAGGGACACAGAGAGCGAGGGACACTTAGAGAGTGAAGGATACAGAGAGTGAGGGACACACTGAGAGAGTGTGGGACACAGAGAGCGAGGGACACAGAGAGAGAGCGAGGGACACAGAGAGAGAGCGAGGGACACAGAGAGCGAGGGACACACAGAGAGAGCGAGGGACACAGAGAGCGAGGGACACAGAGAGTGTGGAACACAGTGAGTGAGGGACACAGAGAGAGCGAGGGACACAGAGAGTGTGGAACACAGTGAGTGAGGGACACAGAGAGAGCGAGGGACACAGAGAGCAAGGGACACAGAGAGCGAGGGACACAGAGAGCGAGGGACACAGAGAGTGTGGAACACAGTGAGTGAGGGACACAGAGAGAGCGAGGGACACAGAGAGCGAGGGACACAGAGAGAGCGAGGGACACAGAGAGCGAGGGACACAGAGATAGCGAGGGACACAGAGAGCGAGGGACACACAGAGAGAGCGAGGGGCACAGACAGAGCAAGGGACACAGAGAGAGCGAGGGACATAGACAGCGAGGGACGCACAGAGAGAACGAGGGACACAGAGAGCGAGGGACACAGAGAGCGAGGGACACAGAGAGCGAGGGACACAGAGAACGAGGGACACAGAGAGCGAGGGACACAGAGAGCGAGGGAAACACAGAGAGAGTGAGGGACACAGAGAGTGAGGTACACAGAGAGCGAGGGAAACAGAGAGAGCGAGGGACACAGAGAGCGAGGGACACACAGAGAGACTGAGGGACACAGAGAGTGTGGAACACAGAGAGCGAGGGACACAGAGAGAGCGAGGGACACAGAGAGAGCGAGGGACACAGAGAGAGTGAGGGACACAGAGAGAGTGAGGGACACAGAGCGAGGGACACAGACAGAGCGAGGGACACAGACAGAGCGAGGGACACAGAGAGAGCGAGGGACACAGAGAGAGCGAGGGACACACAGAAAGGGAGGGACACAGAGAGAGTGAGGGACACAGAGAGCGCGAGTGACACAGAGAGAGCGAGGACACAGAGAGCGAGGGACACAGAGAGCGAGGGACACAGAGAGCGAGGGTCACACAGAGATAGCGAGGGACACAGAGAGTGAGGGACACACAGAGAGAGTGTGGGACACAGAGAGAGTGAGTGACACAGAGAGAGAGTGTTGGACACAGAGAGTGAGGGACACACAGACAGAGCCATGGACACAGAGAGAGCGAGGGACACAGAGAGCGAGGGACACACAGAGAGAGCGAGGGACACAGAGAGCGAGGGACACACAGAGAGAGTGTGGGACACAGAGAGAGTGAGAGACACAGAGAGACTGAGGGACACAAGGAGAGCGAGGAACACAGAGAGAGCGAATGACACAGAGAGCGAGGGACACAGAGAGCAAGGGACACAGAGAGTGAGGGACACAGAGAGAGTGAGGGACCCAGAGGGAGCGAGGGACCCAGAGAGAGCGAGGGACGCAGAGAGCGCGAGGGACACAGAGAGTGAGGGACACAGAGAGAGTGAGGGGCACAGAGAGTGAGGGACACAGAGAGCGAGGGACACACAGAGAGAGCGAGAGACACAGAGAGTGAGGGACACAGAGAGAGTGAGGGACACAGAGAGCGAGGGTCACAGAGAGAGAGCGAGGGACACAGAGAGAGTGAGGTACACAGAGAGAGTGAGGGACACAGAGAGAGTGGGGGACACAGAGAGAGTGGGGGACACAGAGCGAGGGACACAGACAGAGCGAGGGTCACAGAGAGCAAGGGACACAGAGAGTGTGGAACACAGAGAGCGAGGGACACAGAGAGAGCGAGGGACACAGAGAGCGAGGGACACAGAGAGAGTGAGGGACACAGAGAGAGTGGGGGACACAGAGCGAGGGACACAGACAGAGCGAGGGTCACAGAGAGCGAGGGACACAGAGAGTGAGGGACACAGAGAGTAAGGGACACAGAGACTGAGGGACACAGAGAGAGTGAGGGACCCAGAGGGAGCGAGGGCCCCAGAGAGAGCGAGGGACGCAGAGAGCGCGAGGGACACAGAGAGTGAGGGACACAGAGAGAGTGAGGGGCACAGAGAGTGAGGGACACAGAGAGCGAGGGACACACAGAGAGAGCGAGAGACACAGAGAGTGAGGGACACAGAGAGAGTGAGGGACACAGAGAGTGAGGGACACAGAGAGCGAGGGACACAGAGCGTGAGGGACACAGAGAGTGAGGGACACAGAGAGAGTGAGGGACCCAGAGGGAGCGAGGGCCCCAGAGAGAGCGAGGGACGCAGAGAGCGCGAGGGACACAGAGAGTGAGGGACACAGAGAGAGTGAGGGGCACAGAGAGTGAGGGACACAGAGAGCGAGGGACACACAGAGAGAGCGAGTGACACAGAGAGTGAGGGACACACTGAGAGAGTGTGGGACACAGAGAGCGAGGGCCACAGAGAGCGCGAGGGACACAGAGAGCGAGGGACACACAGAGAGAGCGAGAGACACAGAGAGTGAGGGACACACTGAGAGAGTGAGGGACACAGAGAGCGAGGGTCACAGAGAGCAAGGGACACAGAGAGCGAGGGACACTTAGAGAGTGAAGGATACAGAGAGTGAGGGACACACTGAGAGAGTGTGGTACACAGAGAGCGAGTGACACAGAGAGCGTGAGGGACACAGGGAGAGCAACGGACACACAGAGAGAGCGAGGGACACACGGAGAGAGTGAGGGACACAGAGAGCGAGTGACACAGAGAGCGCGAGGGGCACAGAGAGCGCGAGGGACACAGAGAGCGATGGACACAGAGAGAGAGCGAGGGACACAGAGAGAGAGCAAGGGACACAGAGAGCGAGGGACACACAGAGAGAGCGAGGGACACAGACAGAGCAAGGGACACAGAGAGAGTGAGGGACACAGAGAGTGAGGAACACAGAGAGCGAGGGAAACAGAGAGAGCGAGGGACACAGAGAGCGAGGGACACACAGAGAGAGTGAGGGACACAGAGAATGTGGAACACAGAGAGAGTGAGGGACACAGAGAGAGTGGGGGACACAGAGAGAGTGGGGGACACAGAGCGAGGGACACAGACAGAGCGAGGGACACAGACAGAGTCGGGGACACAGAGAGTGAGGAACACAGAGAGCGAGGGAAACAGAGAGAGCGAGGGACACAGAGAGCGAGGGACACACAGAGAGAGTGAGGGACACAGAGAATGTGGAACACAGAGAGAGCGAGGGACACAGAGAGAGTGAGGGACACAGAGAGAGTGAGGGACACAGAGAGAGTGGGGGACACAGAGCGAGGGACACAGACAGAGCGAGGGACACAGACAGAGCGAGGGACACAGAGAGAGCGAGGGACACACAGAAAGGGAGGGACACAGAGAGAGTGAGGGACACAGAGAGCGCGAGTGACACAGAGAGAGCGAGGACACAGAGAGCGAGGGACACAGAGAGCGAGGGACACACAGAGATAGCGAGGGACACAGAGAGTGAGGGACACACAGAGAGAGTGTGGGACACAGAGAGAGTGAATGACACAGAGAGAGAGTGTGGGACACAGAGAATGAGGGACACACAGACAGAGCCATGGACACAGAGAGAGCGAGGGACACAGAGAGCGAGGGACACACAGAGAGAGCGAGAGACACAGAGAATGCCGTACCAAGAGAGAGTGAGGGACACAGAGAGCGAGGGACACAGAGAGCGAGGGACACAGAGAGAGTCAGGGACACAGAGAGTGAGGGCCACAGAGAGAGTGAGGGACACAGAGAGAGTGAGGGACCAGAGGGAGCGAGGGACCCAGAGAGAGCGAGGGACGCAGAGAGCGCGAAGGACACAGAGAGTGAGGGACACACAGAGAGTGAGGGGCACAGAGAGTGAGGGTCACAGAGAGCGAGGGACACAGATAGCGAGGGACACAGAGAGCGAGGGACACACAGAGAGAGCGAGAGACACAGAGAATGCCGTACCAAGAGAGAGTGAGGGACACAGAGAGCGAGGGACACAGAGAGCGAGGGACACAGAGAGAGTCAGGGACACAGAGAGTGAGGGCCACAGAGAGAGTGAGGGACAGAGAGTGAGTGAGGGACACAGAGAGAGTGAGGGTCACAGAGAGTGAGGGGCACAGAGAGAGTGAGGGACTCAGAGAGTGAGGAACACAGAGAGTGAGGGACACAGAGAGAGGGAGGGACACAGAGAGAGCGAGGGACACACAGAGCGAGGGACACAGAGAGAGCAAGAGGAACAGAGAGAGTGAGCTACTCAGGGAGAGCGAGGGACACAGAGAGAGTGAGGGACACAGAGAGAGCGAGGGACACAGAGAGCGCGAGGGACACAGCGAGAGCGAGGGACACACAGAAAGGGAGGGACACAGACAGAGCGAGGGTCACAGACCGAGCTACACAGCGAGCGCGAGGGACACAGAGAGAGCGAGGGACACAGAGAGTGTGGGACACAGAGAGCGAGAGACACAGAGAGTGAGGGACACAGAGAGTAAGGGACACAGAGAGTGAGGGACACAGAGAGTGAGGGACACACAGAGCGAGGGACACAGAGAGTGTGGGATACAGAGAGCGAGGGACACAGAGAGCGAGTAGCACAGAGCATGAGGGACACAAAGAGTGAGGGACACAGAGAGCGAGGGACACAAAGGGCAAGGGACACAGAGAGTGTGGGACACAGAGAGTGTGGGACACAGAGAGCGAGGGACACAGAGAGCAGAGAGAGAGCGAGGGACACAGAGAGCCAGGGACACAGAGGGAGCGAGGGACACACAGAAAGGGAGGGACACAGACAGAGCGAGGGTCACAGACCGAGCTGCACAGAGAGCGCGAGGGACACAGAGAGAGCGAGGGACACAAAGAGCGAGGGAAACAGAGCACGAGGGACACAGAGAGCGAGGGACACAGAGAGTGTGGGACACAGAGAGCGAGGGACACAGAGAGTGAGGGAAACAGAGAGTGAGGGAAACACAGAGCGAGGGACACAGAGAGTGTGGGACACAGAGAGCGAGGGACACAGAGAGCGAGTAGCACAGAGCATGAGGGACACAAAGGGCATGGGACACAGAGAGTGTGGGACACAGAGAGTGTGGGACACAGAGAGCGAGGGACACAGAGAGCGAGGGACACAAAGGGCATGGGACACAGAGAGTGTGGAACACAGAGAGTGTGGGACACAGAGAGCGAGGGACACAGAGAGCGAGGGACACAGAGAGCGAGGGACACAGAGAGAGCGAGGGACACACAGAGAGCGAGGGACACAGAGAGAGCGAGGGACACACAGAGAGCGAGGGACACAGAGAGAGCGAGGGGCAGAGAGAGAGCGAGGGACACAGAGAGCCAGGGACACAGAGAGAGCGAGGGACACACAGCGAGCGAGGGACACAGAGAGAGCGAGGGGCAGAGAGAGAGCGAGGGACACAGAGAGGGAGGGACACAGAGAGAGCGAGGGACACAGAGAGCGAGGGACACAGAGAGCGAAGGACACAGAGAGCACGAGTGACACAGAGAGCGCGAGGGACACAGAGAGCGCGAGCGACACAGACACCGGGAGGGAACAGAGACCGCGAGGGACAGAGAGAGAGTGGGGGACACAGAGAGAGCGAGGGTCACAGAGAGCAAGGGACACAGAGAGCGAGGGACACTTAGAGAGTGAAGGATACAGAGAGTGAGGGACACACTGAGAGAGTGTGGGACACAGAGAGCGAGGGACACAGAGAGAGAGCGAGGGACACAGAGACAGAGCCAGGGACACAGAGAGCGAGGGACACACAGAGAGAGCGAGGGACACAGAGAGCGAGGGACACAGAGAGTGTGGAACACAGTGAGTGAGGGACACAGAGAGAGCGAGGGACACAGAGAGCGAGGGACACAGAGAGCGAGGGACACAGAGAGCGAGGGACACAGAGAGCGAGGGAAACACAGAGAGAGTGAGGGACACAGAGAGTGAGGTACACAGAGAGCGAGGGAAACAGAGAGAGCGAGGGACACAGAGAGCGAGGGACACACAGAGAGACTGAGGGACACAGAGAGTGTGGAACACAGAGAGCGAGGGACACAGAGAGAGCGAGGGACACAGAGAGAGCGAGGGACACAGAGAGAGTGAGGGACACAGAGAGAGTGAGGGACACAGAGCGAGGGACACAGACAGAGCGAGGGACACAGACAGAGCGAGGGACACAGAGAGAGCGAGGGACACACAGAAAGGGAGGGACACAGAGAGAGTGAGGGACACAGAGAGCGCGAGTGACACAGAGAGAGCGAGGACACAGAGAGCGAGGGACACAGAGAGCGAGGGACACAGAGAGCGAGGGACACACAGAGATAGCGAGGGACACAGAGAGTGAGGGACACACAGAGAGAGTGTGGGACACAGAGAGAGTGAGTGACACAGAGAGAGAGTGTTGGACACAGAGAGTGAGGGACACACAGACAGAGCCATGGACACAGAGAGAGCGAGGGACACAGAGAGCGAGGGACACACAGAGAGCAAGGGACACAGAGAGTGAGGGACACAGAGAGAGTGAGGGACCCAGAGGGAGCGAGGGACCCAGAGAGAGCGAGGGACGCAGAGAGCGCGAGGGACACAGAGAGTGAGGGACACAGAGAGAGTGAGGGGCACAGAGAGTGAGGGACACAGAGAGAGTGAGGGACAGAGAGTGAGTGAGGGACACAGAGAGAGTGAGGGTCACAGAGAGTGAGGGGCACAGAGAGAGTGAGGGACTCAGAGAGTGAGGAACACAGAGAGTGAGGGACACAGAGAGAGTGAGGTACACCGAGAGTGAGCGACACAGCGAGAGCGAGGGACACAGAGAGAGGGAGGGACACAGAGAGAGCGAGGGACACACAGAGCGAGGGACACAGAGAGAGCAAGAGGAACAGAGAGAGTGAGCTACTCAGGGAGAGCGAGGGACACAGAGAGAGTGAGGGACACAGAGAGAGCGAGGGACACAGTGAGCGCGAGGGACACAGCGAGAGCGAGGGACACACAGAAAGGGAGGGACACAGACAGAGCGAGGGTCACAGACCGAGCTACACAGAGAGCGCGAGGGACACAGAGAGAGCGAGGGACACAGAGAGTGTGGGACACAGAGAGCGAGAGACACAGAGAGTGAGGGACACAGAGAGTGAGGGACACAGAGAGTGAGGGACACAGAGAGTGAGGGACACACAGAGCGAGGGACACAGAGAGTGTGGGATACAGAGAGCGAGGGACACAGAGAGCGAGTAGCACAGAGCATGAGGGACACAAAGAGTGAGGGACACAGAGAGCGAGGGACACAAAGGGCAAGGGACACAGAGAGTGTGGGACACAGAGAGTGTGGGACACAGAGAGCGAGGGACACAGAGAGCAGAGAGAGAGCGAGGGACACAGAGAGCCAGGGACACAGAGGGAGCGAGGGACACACAGAAAGGGAGGGACACAGACAGAGCGAGGGTCACAGACCGAGCTGCACAGAGAGCGCGAGGGACACAGAGAGAGCGAGGGACACAAAGAGCGAGGGAAACAGAGCACGAGGGACACAGAGAGCGAGGGACACAGAGAGTGTGGGACACAGAGAGCGAGGGACACAGAGAGTGAGGGAAACAGAGAGTGAGGGAAACACAGAGCGAGGGACACAGAGAGTGTGGGACACAGAGAGCGAGGGACACAGAGAGCGAGTAGCACAGAGCATGAGGGACACAAAGAGTGAGGGACACAGAGAGCGAGGGACACAAAGGGCATGGGACACAGAGAGTGTGGGACACAGAGAGTGTGGGACACAGAGAGCGAGGGACACAGAGAGCGAGGGACACAGAGAGTGAGGGGCACAGAGAGCGAGGGACACAGAGAGAGCGAGGGACACACAGAGAGCGAGGGACACAGAGAGAGCGAGGGACACACAGAGAGCGAGGGACACAGAGAGAGCGAGGGGCAGAGAGAGAGCGAGGGACACAGAGAGCCAGGGACACAGAGAGAGCGAGGGACACACAGCGAGCGAGGGACACAGAGAGAGCGAGGGGCAGAGAGAGAGCGAGGGACACAGAGAGGGAGGGACACAGAGAGAGCGAGGGACACAGAGAGCGAGGGACACAGAGAGCGAAGGACACAGAGAGCACGAGTGACACAGAGAGCGCGAGGGACACAGAGAGCGCGAGCGACACAGACACCGGGAGGGACACAGAGACCGCGAGGGACAGAGAGAGAGTGGGGGACACAGAGAGAGCGAGGGTCACAGAGAGCAAGGGACACAGAGAGCGAGGGACACTTAGAGAGTGAAGGATACAGAGAGTGAGGGACACACTGAGAGAGTGTGGGACACAGAGAGCGAGGGACACAGAGAGAGAGCGAGGGACACAGAGAGAGAGCGAGGGACACAGAGAGCGAGGGACACACAGAGAGAGCGAGGGACACAGAGAGCGAGGGACACAGAGAGTGTGGAACACAGTGAGTGAGGGACACAGAGAGAGCGAGGGACACAGAGAGTGTGGAACACAGTGAGTGAGGGACACAGAGAGAGCGAGGGACACAGAGAGCGAGGGACACAGAGAGCGAGGGACACAGAGAGCGAGGGACACAGAGAGTGTGGAACACAGTGAGTGAGGGACACAGAGAGAGCGAGGGACACAGAGAGCGAGGGACACAGAGATAGCGAGGGACACAGAGAGCGAGGGACACACAGAGAGAGCGAGGGGCACAGACAGAGCAAGGGACACAGAGAGAGCGAGGGACATAGACAGCGAGGGACGCACAGAGAGAACGAGGGACACAGAGAGGGAGGGACACAGAGAGCGAGGGACACAGAGAGCGAGGGACACAGAGAACGAGGGACACAGAGAGCGAGGGACACAGAGAGCGAGGGAAACACAGAGAGAGTGAGGGACACAGAGAGTGAGGTACACAGAGAGCGAGGGAAACAGAGAGAGCGAGGGACACAGAGAGCGAGGGACACACAGAGAGACTGAGGGACACAGAGAGTGTGGAACACAGAGAGCGAGGGACACAGAGAGAGCGAGGGACACAGAGAGAGCGAGGGACACAGAGAGAGTGAGGGACACAGAGAGAGTGAGGGACACAGAGCGAGGGACACAGACAGAGCGAGGGACACAGACAGAGCGAGGGACACAGAGAGAGCGAGGGACACACAGAAAGGGAGGGACACAGAGAGAGTGAGGGACACAGAGAGCGCGAGTGACACAGAGAGAGCGAGGACACAGAGAGCGAGGGACACAGAGAGCGAGGGACACAGAGAGCGAGGGACACACAGAGATAGCGAGGGACACAGAGAGTGAGGGACACACAGAGAGAGTGTGGGACACAGAGAGAGTGAGTGACACAGAGAGAGAGTGTTGGACACAGAGAGTGAGGGACACACAGACAGAGCCATGGACACAGAGAGAGCGAGGGACACAGAGAGCGAGGGACACACAGAGAGCAAGGGACACAGAGAGTGAGGGACACAGAGAGAGCGAGGGACACAGAGAGCGAGGGACACACAGAGAGAGCGAGGGACACAGAGAGCGAGGGACACACAGAGAGAGTGTGGGACACAGAGAGAGTGAGAGACACAGAGAGACTGAGGGACACAAGGAGAGCGAGGAACACAGAGAGAGCGAATGACACAGAGAGCGAGGGACACAGAGAGCAAGGGACACAGAGAGTGAGGGACACAGAGAGAGTGAGGGACCCAGAGGGAGCGAGGGACCCAGAGAGAGCGAGGGGCGCAGAGAGCGCGAGGGACACAGAGAGTGAGGGACACAGAGAGAG
The DNA here is from genome assembly GCF_047496885.1 of Scyliorhinus torazame. Classification (NCBI taxonomy): domain Eukaryota; kingdom Metazoa; phylum Chordata; class Chondrichthyes; order Carcharhiniformes; family Scyliorhinidae; genus Scyliorhinus; species Scyliorhinus torazame. The sequence goes on from NW_027308200.1 coordinate 63,397, forward strand.
TGAGGGGCACAGAGAGTGAGGGACACAGAGAGCGAGGGACACACAGAGAGAGCGAGAGACACAGAGAGTGAGGGACACAGAGAGAGTGAGGGACACAGAGAGCGAGGGTCACAGAGAGAGAGCGAGGGACACAGAGAGAGTGAGGTACACAGAGAGAGTGAGGGACACAGAGAGAGTGGGGGACACAGAGAGAGTGGGGGACACAGAGCGAGGGACACAGACAGAGCGAGGGTCACAGAGAGCAAGGGACACAAAGAGTGTGGAACACAGAGAGCGAGGGACACAGAGAGAGCGAGGGACACAGAGAGCGAGGGACACAGAGAGAGTGAGGGACACAGAGAGAGTGGGGGACACAGAGCGAGGGACACAGACAGAGCGAGGGTCACAGAGAGCGAGGGACACAGAGAGTGAGGGACACAGAGATTAAGGGACACAGAGACTGAGGGACACAGAGAGAGTGAGGGACCCAGAGGGAGCGAGGGCCCCAGAGAGAGCGAGGGACGCAGAGAGCGCGAGGGACACAGAGAGTGAGGGACACAGAGAGAGTGAGGGGCACAGAGAGTGAGGGACACAGAGAGCGAGGGACACACAGAGAGAGCGAGAGACACAGAGAGTGAGGGACACAGAGAGAGTGAGGGACACAGAGAGTGAGGGACACAGAGAGCGAGGGACACAGAGCGTGAGGGACACAGAGAGTGAGGGACACAGAGAGAGTGAGGGACCCAGAGGGAGCGAGGGCCCCAGAGAGAGCGAGGGACGCAGAGAGCGCGAGGGACACAGAGAGTGAGGAACACAGAGAGAGTGAGGGGCACAGAGAGTGAGGGACACAGAGAGCGAGGGACACACAGAGAGAGCGAGAGACACAGAGAGTGAGGGACACACTGAGAGAGTGTGGGACACAGAGAGCGAGGGCCACAGAGAGCGCGAGGGACACAGAGAGCGAGGGACACACAGAGAGAGCGAGAGACACAGAGAGTGAGGGACACACTGAGAGAGTGAGGGACACAGAGAGCGAGGGTCACAGAGAGCAAGGGACACAGAGAGCGAGGGACACTTAGAGAGTGAAGGATACAGAGAGTGAGGGACACACTGAGAGAGTGTGGTACACAGAGAGCGAGTGACACAGAGAGCGTGAGGGACACAGGGAGAGCAACGGACACACAGAGAGAGCGAGGGACACACAGAGAGAGTGAGGGACACAGAGAGCGAGTGACACAGAGAGCGCGAGGGGCACAGAGAGCGCGAGGGACACAGAGAGCGAGGGACACAGAGAGAGAGCGAGGGACACAGAGAGAGAGCGAGGGACACAGAGAGCGAGGGACACACAGAGAGAGCGAGGGACACAGACAGAGCAAGGGACACAGAGAGAGTGAGGGACACAGAGAGTGAGGAACACAGAGAGCGAGGGAAACAGAGAGAGCGAGGGACACAGAGAGCGAGGGACACACAGAGAGAGTGAGGGACACAGAGAGAGTGGGGGACACAGAGAGAGTGGGGGACACAGAGAGAGTGGGGGACACAGAGCGAGGGACACAGACAGAGCGAGGGACACAGACAGAGTCGGGGACACAGAGAGTGAGGAACACAGAGAGCGAGGGAAACAGAGAGAGCGAGGGACACAGAGAGCGAGGGACACACAGAGAGAGTGAGGGACACAGAGAATGTGGAACACAGAGAGAGCGAGGGACACAGAGAGAGTGAGGGACACAGAGAGAGTGAGGGACACAGAGAGAGTGGGGGACACAGAGCGAGGGACACAGACAGAGCGAGGGACACAGACAGAGCGAGGGACACAGAGAGAGCGAGGGACACACAGAAAGGGAGGGACACAGAGAGAGTGAGGGACACAGAGAGCGCGAGTGACACAGAGAGAGCGAGGGACACAGAGAGCGAGGGACACACAGAGATAGCGAGGGACACAGAGAGTGCGGGACACACAGAGAGAGTGTGGGACACAGAGAGAGTGAATGACACAGAGAGAGAGTGTGGGACACAGAGAATGAGGGACACACAGACAGAGCCATGGACACAGAGAGAGCGAGGGACACAGAGAGCGAAGGACACACAGAGAGAGCGAGGGACATAGAGAGCGAGGGACACACAGAGAGAGTGTGGGGCACAGAGAGAGTGAGAGACACAGAGAGAGTGAGGGACACAGAGAGCGAGGGACACAGAGAGCGAGGGACACAGAGAGTGAGGGACACAGAGAGAGTGAGGGACCCAGAGGGAGCGAGGGACAGAGAGAGCGCGAGGGACGCAGAGAGTGCGAGGGACACAGAGAGTGAGGGACACAGAGAGAGTGAGGGGCACAGAGAGTGAGGGACACAGAGAGCGAGGGACACACAGAGAGAGCGAGAGACACAGAGAGTGAGGGACACAGAGAGAGTGAGGGACACAGAGAGCGAGGGACACAGAGAGCGAGGGACACAGAAAGAGTCAGGGACACAGAGAGTGAGGGCCACAGAGAGAGTGAGGGACAGAGAGTGAGTGAGGGACACACAGAGAGAGTGAGGGACACAGAGAGCGAGGGACACAGAGAGTGTGGGACACATAGATCGAGGGACACCGAGAGTGTGGGACACATAGATCGAGGGACACAGAGAGTGAGGGACACAGAGAGTGAGGGACACACAGATCGAGGGACACAGAGAGTGAGGGACACAGAGAGTGAGGGACACACAGAGCGAGGGACACAGAGAGTGTGGGACACAGAGAGCGAGGGACACACTGAGAGAGTGTGGGACACAGAGAGCGAGGGCCACAGAGAGCGCGAGGAACACAGAGAGCGAGGGACACACAGAGAGAGCGAGAGACACAGAGAGTGAGGGACACACTGAGAGAGTGAGGGACACAGAGAGCGAGGGTCACAGAGAGCAAGGGACACAGAGAGCGAGGGACACTTAGAGAGTGAAGGATACAGAGAGTGAGGGACACACTGAGAGAGTGTGGTACACAGAGAGCGAGTGACACAGAGAGCGTGAGGGACACAGGGAGAGCAACGGACACACAGAGAGAGCGAGGGACACACAGAGAGAGTGAGGGACACAGAGAGCGAGTGACACAGAGAGCGCGAGGGGCACAGAGAGCGCGAGGGACACAGAGAGCGAGGGACACAGAGAGAGAGCGAGGGACACAGAGAGAGAGCGAGGGACACAGAGAGCGAGGGACACACAGAGAGAGCGAGGGACACAGACAGAGCAAGGGACACAGAGAGAGTGAGGGACACAGAGAGTGAGGAACACAGAGAGCGAGGGAAACAGAGAGAGCGAGGGACACAGAGAGCGAGGGACACACAGAGAGAGTGAGGGACACAGAGAATGTGGAACACAGAGAGAGTGAGGGACACAGAGAGAGTGGGGGACACAGAGAGAGTGGGGGACACAGAGCGAGGGACACAGACAGAGCGAGGGACACAGACAGAGTCGGGGACACAGAGAGTGAGGAACACAGAGAGCGAGGGAAACAGAGAGAGCGAGGGACACAGAGAGCGAGGGACACACAGAGAGAGTGAGGGACACAGAGAATGTGGAACACAGAGAGAGCGAGGGACACAGAGAGAGTGAGGGACACAGAGAGAGTGAGGGACACAGAGAGAGTGGGGGACACAGAGCGAGGGACACAGACAGAGCGAGGGACACAGACAGAGCGAGGGACACAGAGAGAGCGAGGGACACACAGAAAGGGAGGGACACAGAGAGAGTGAGGGACACAGAGAGCGCGAGTGACACAGAGAGAGCGAGGGACACAGAGAGCGAGGGACACACAGAGATAGCGAGGGACACAGAGAGTGCGGGACACACAGAGAGAGTGTGGGACACAGAGAGAGTGAATGACACAGAGAGAGAGTGTGGGACACAGAGAATGAGGGACACACAGACAGAGCCATGGACACAGAGAGAGCGAGGGACACAGAGAGCGAAGGACACACAGAGAGAGCGAGGGACATAGAGAGCGAGGGACACACAGAGAGAGTGTGGGGCACAGAGAGAGTGAGAGACACAGAGAGAGTGAGGGACACAGAGAGCGAGGGACACAGAGAGCGAGGGACACAGAGAGTGAGGGACACAGAGAGAGTGAGGGACCCAGAGGGAGCGAGGGACACAGAGAGAGCGAGGGACGCAGAGAGTGCGAGGGACACAGAGAGTGAGGGACACAGAGAGAGTGAGGGGCACAGAGAGTGAGGGACACAGAGAGCGAGGGACACACAGAAAGAGCGAGAGACACAGAGAGTGAGGGACACAGAGAGAGTGAGGGACACAGAGAGCGAGGGACACAGAGAGCGAGGGACACAGAAAGAGTCAGGGACACAGAGAGTGAGGGCCACAGAGAGAGTGAGGGACAGAGAGTGAGTGAGGGACACACAGAGAGAGTGAGGGACACAGAGAGCGAGGGACACAGAGAGTGTGGGACACATAGATCGAGGGACACCGAGAGTGTGGGACACATAGATCGAGGGACACAGAGAGTGAGGGACACAGAGAGTGAGGGACACACAGATCGAGGGACACAGAGAGTGAGGGACACAGAGAGTGAGGGACACACAGAGCGAGGGACACAGAGAGTGTGGGACACAGAGAGCGAGGGACACAGAGAGCGAGTAGCACAGAGCATGAGGGACACAAAGAGTGAGGGACACAAGAGAGCGAGGGACACACGGAGAGAGCGAGGGACACAGAGAGTGTGGGACACAGAGAGAGTGAGGGACACAGAGAGCGAGGGACACAGAGAGCGAGGGACACAGAGAGAGTCACCGACACAGAGAGTGAGGGCCAGAGAGAGAGTGAGGGACAGAGAGAGAATGAGGGACACAGAGAGAGTGAGGGTCACAGAGAGTGAGGGGCACAGAGAGAGTGAGGGACACAGAGAGTGAGGAACACAGAGAGGGCGAGGGACACAGAGAGAGCGAGGGACACAGAGAGCGAGGGACACAGAGAGAGCAAGGGACACAGAGAGAGTGAGCGACTCAGGGAGAGCGAGGGACACAGAGAGAGTGAGGGACAGAGAGAGAGCGAGGGACACAGAGAGCGCGAGGGACACAGAGAGAGCGAGGGACACAAAGAGCGAGGGAAACAGAGCACGAGGGACACAGAGAGCGAGGGACACAGAGAGTGTGGGACACAGAGAGCGAGGGACACAGAGAGTGAGGGAAACAGAGAGTGAGGGAAACACAGAGCGAGGGACACAGAGAGTGTGGGACACAGAGAGCGAGGGACACAGAGAGCGAGTAGCACAGAGCATGAGGGACACAAAGAGTGAGGGACACAGAGAGCGAGGGACACAAAGGGCATGGGACACAGAGAGTGTGGGACACAGAGAGTGTGGGACACAGAGAGCGAGGGACACAGAGCGAGGGACACAGAGAGTGAGGGGCACAGAGAGCGAGGGACACAGAGAGAGCGAGGGACACACGGAGAGCGAGGGACACAGAGAGAGCGAGGGACACACAGAGAGCGAGGGACACAGAGAGAGCGAGGGGCAGAGAGAGAGCGAGGGACACAGAGAGCCAGGGACACAGAGAGAGCGAGGGACACACAGCGAGCGAGGGACACAGAGAGAGCGAGGGGCAGAGAGAGAGCGAGGGACACAGAGAGGGAGGGACACAGAGAGAGCGAGGGACACAGAGAGCGAGGGACACAGAGAGCGAAGGACACAGAGAGCACGAGTGACACAGAGAGCGCGAGGGACACAGAGAGCGCGAGCGACACAGACACCGGGAGGGACACAGAGACCGCGAGGGACAGAGAGAGAGTGGGGGACACAGAGAGAGCGAGGGTCACAGAGAGCAAGGGACACAGAGAGCGAGGGACACTTAGAGAGTGAAGGATACAGAGAGTGAGGGACACACTGAGAGAGTGTGGGACACAGAGAGCGAGGGACACAGAGAGAGAGCGAGGGACACAGAGAGAGAGCGAGGGACACAGAGAGCGAGGGACACACAGCGAGAGCGAGGGACACAGAGAGCGAGGGACACAGAGAGTGTGGAACACAGTGAGTGAGGGACACAGAGAGAGCGAGGGACACAGAGAGTGTGGAACACATTGAGTGAGGGACACAGAGAGAGCGAGGGACACAGAGAGCGAGGGACACAGAGAGCGAGGGACACAGAGAGTGTGGAACACAGTGAGTGAGGGACACAGAGAGAGCGAGGGACACAGAGAGCGAGGGACACAGAGATAGCGAGGGACACAGAGAGCGAGGGACACACAGAGAGAGCGAGGGGCACAGACAGAGCAAGGGACACAGAGAGAGCGAGGGACATAGACAGCGAGGGACGCACAGAGAGAACGAGGGACACAGAGAGCGAGGGACACAGAGAGCGAGGGACACAGAGAGCGAGGGACACAGAGAACGAGGGACACAGAGAGCGAGGGACACAGAGAGCGAGGGAAACACAGAGAGAGTGAGGGACACAGAGAGTGAGGTACACAGAGAGCGAGGGAAACAGAGAGAGCGCGGGACACAGAGAGCGAGGGACACACAGAGAGACTGAGGGACACAGAGAGTGTGGAACACAGAGAGCGAGGGACACAGAGAGAGCGAGGGACACAGAGAGAGTGAGGGACACAGAGAGAGTGAGGGACACAGAGCGAGGGACACAGACAGAGCGAGGGACACAGACAGAGCGAGGGACACAGAGAGAGCGAGGGACACACAGAAAGTGAGGGACACAGAGAGAGTGAGGGACACAGAGAGCGCGAGTGACACAGAGAGAGCGAGGACACAGAGAGCGAGGGACACAGAGAGCGAGGGACACAGAGAGCGAGGGACACACAGAGATAGAGAGGGACACAGAGAGTGAGGGACACACAGAGAGAGTGTGGGACACAGAGAGAGTGAGTGACACAGAGAGAGAGTGTTGGACACAGAGAGTGAGGGACACACAGACAGAGCCATGGACACAGAGAGAGCGAGGGACACAGAGAGCGAGGGACACACAGAGAGAGCGAGGGACACAGAGAGCGAGGGACACACAGAGAGAGTGTGGGACACAGAGAGAGTGAGAGACACAGAGAGACTGAGGGACACAAGGAGAGCGAGGAACACAGAGAGAGCGAATGACACAGAGAGCGAGGGACACAGAGAGCAAGGGACAAAGAGAGTGAGGGACACAGAGAGAGTGAGGGACCCAGAGGGAGCGAGGGACCCAGAGAGAGCGAGGGACGCAGAGAGCGCGAGGGACACAGAGAGTGAGGGACACAGAGAGAGCGAATGACACAGAGAGCGAGGGACACAGAGAGCAAGGGACACACAGAGAGAGCGAGGGACACAGAGAGAGAGTGTTGGACACAGAGAGTGAGGGACACACAGACAGAGCCATGGACACAGAGAGAGCGAGGGACACAGAGAGCGAGGGACACACAGAGAGAGCGAGGGACACAGAGAGTGAGGGACACACAGAGAGACTGAGGGACACAGAGAGTGAGGGACACACAGAGAGAGCGAGGGACACAGAGAGCGAGGGACACACAGAGAGAGTGTGGGACACAGAGAGAGTGAGAGACACAGAGAGACTGAGGGACACAAGGAGAGCGAGGAACACAGAGAGAGCGAATGACACAGAGAGCGAGGGACACAGAGAGCAAGGGACACAGAGAGTGAGGGACACAGAGAGAGTGAGGGACCAAGAGGGAGCGAGGGACCCAGAGAGAGCGAGGGACGCAGAGAGCGCGAGGGACACAGAGAGTGAGGGACACAGAGAGAGTGAGGGGCACAGAGAGTGAGGGACACAGAGAGCGAGGGACACACAGAGAGAGCGAGAGACACAGAGAGTGAGGTACACAGAGAGAGTGAGGGACACAGAGAGAGTGGGGGACACAGAGAGAGTGGGGGACACAGAGCGAGGGACACAGACAGAGCGAGGGTCACAGAGAGCAAGGGACACAGAGAGTGTGGAACACAGAGAGCGAGGGACACAGAGAGAGCGAGGGACACAGAGAGAGCGAGGGACACAGAGAGAGTGAGGGACACAGAGAGAGTGGGGGACACAGAGCGAGGGACACAGACAGAGCGAGGGTCACAGAGAGCGAGGGACACAGAGAGTGAGGGACACAGAGAGTAAGGGACACAGAGAGAGTGAGGGACCCAGAGGGAGCGAGGGACCCAGAGAGAGCGAGGGACGCAGAGAGCGCGAGGGACACAGAGAGTGAGGGACACAGAGAGAGTGAGGGACACAGAGAGTGAGGGACACAGAGAGCGAGGGACACAGAGCGTGAGGGACACAGAGAGTGAGGGACACAGAGAGAGTGAGGGACCCAGAGGGAGCGAGGGACCCAGAGAGAGCGAGGGATGCAGAGAGCGCGAGGGACACAGAGAGTGAGGGACACAGAGAGAGTGAGGGGCACAGAGAGTGAGGGACACAGAGAGCGAGGGACACACAGAGAGAGCGATAGACACAGAGAGTGAGGGACACACTGAGAGAGTGTGGGACACAGAGAGCGAGGGACACAGAGAGCGCGAGGGACACAGAGAGCGAGGGACACACAGAGAGAGCGAGAGACACAGAGAGTGAGGGACACACTGAGAGAGTGAGGGACACAGAGAGCGAGGGTCACAGAGAGCAAGGGACACAGAGAGCATGGGACACTTAGAGAGTAAAGGATACAGAGAGTGAGGGACACACTGAGAGAGTGTGGTACACAGAGAGCGAGTGACACAGAGAGCGTGAGGGACACAGGGAGAGCGACGGACACACAGAGAGAGCGAGGGACACACAGAGAGAGTGAGGGACACAGAGAGCGAGTGACACAGAGAGCGCGAGGGGCACAGAGAGCGCGAGGGACACAGAGAGCGAGGGACACAGAGAGAGAGCGAGGGACACAGAGAGAGAGCGAGGGACACAGAGAGCGAGGGACACACAGAGAGAGCGAGGGACACAGACAGAGCAAGGGACACAGAGAGAGTGAGGGACACAGAGAGTGAGGAACACAGAGAGCGAGGGAAACAGAGAGAGCGAGGGACACAGAGAGCGAGGGACACACAGAGAGAGTGAGGGACACAGAGAATGTGGAACACAGAGAGAGTGAGGGACACAGAGAGAGTGGGGGACACAGAGAGAGTGGGGGACACAGAGCGAGGGACACAGACAGAGCGAGGGACACAGACAGAGTGGGGGACACAGAGAGTGAGGAACACAGAGAGCGAGGGAAACAGAGAGAGCGAGGGACACAGAGAGCGAGGGACACACAGAGAGAGTGAGGGACACAGAGAATGTGGAACACAGAGAGAGCGAGGGACACAGAGAGAGTGAGGGACACAGAGAGAGTGAGGGACACAGAGAGAGTGGGGGACACAGAGCGAGGGACACAGACAGAGCGAGGGACACAGACAGAGCGAGGGACACAGAGAGAGCGAGGGACACACAGAAAGGGAGGGACACAGAGAGAGTGAGGGACACAGAGAGCGCGAGTGACACAGAGAGAGCGAGGACACAGAGAGCGAGGGACACAGAGAGCGAGGGACACAGAGAGATAGCGAGGGACACAGAGAGTGAGGGACACACAGAGAGAGTGTGGGACACAGAGAGAGTGAATGACACAGAGAGAGAGTGTGGGACACAGAGAATGAGGGACACACAGACAGAGCCATGGACACAGAGAGAGCGAGGGACACAGAGAGCGAAGGACACACAGAGAGAGCGAGGGACATAGAGAGCGAGGGACACACAGAGAGAGTGTGGGGCACAGAGAGAGTGAGAGACACAGAGAGAGTGAGGGACACAGAGAGCGAGGGACACAGAGAGCGAGGGACACAGAGAGTGAGGGACACAGAGAGAGTGAGGGACCCAGAGGGAGCGAGGGACACAGAGAGAGCGAGGGACGCAGAGAGTGCGAGGGACACAGAGAGTGAGGGACACAGAGAGAGTGAGGGGCACAGAGAGTGAGGGACACAGAGAGCGAGGGACACACAGAGAGAGCGAGAGACACAGAGAGTGAGGGAAACAGAGAGAGTGAGGGACACAGAGAGCGAGGGACACAGAGAGCGAGGGACACAGAAAGAGTCAGGGACACAGAGAGTGAGGGACACAGAGAGAGCGAAGGACACAGAGAGTGCGAGGGACTCAGAGAGTGAGGGGCACAGAGAGCGAGGGACACAGAGAGAGCGAGAGACACAGAGAGAGCGAGGGACACACAGAGAGCGAGGGACACAGGGAGAGCGAGGGGTAGAGAGAGAGTAAGGGACACAGAGAGCCAGGGACACAGAGAGAGCGAGGGACACACAGCGAGCGAGGGACACAGAGAGAGCGAGGGGCAGAGAGAGAGCGAGGGACACAGAGAGCGAAGGACACAGAGAGCGAAGGACACAGAGAGCACGAGTGACACAGAGAGCGCGAGGGACACAGAGAGTGCGAGCGACACAGACACCGGGAGGGACACAGAGACCGCGAGGGACAGAGAGAGACAGTGGGGGACACAGAGAGAGCGAGGGTCACAGAGAGCAAGGGACACAGAGAGCAAGGGACACAGAGAGTGAAGGATACAGAGAGTGAGGGACACACTGAGAGAGTGTGGGACACAGAGAGCGAGTGACACAGAGAGCGCTAGGGACACAGAGAGCGCGAGGGACACAGAGAGCGAGGGACACAGAGAGTGTGGAACACAGAGAGAGTGTGGGACACAGAGAGAGCGAGGGACACAGAGAGAGCGAGGGACACAGAGAGCAAGGGACACAGAGAGAGCGAGGGACATAGAGAGCGAGGGACGCACAGAGAGAACGAGGGACACAGAGAGCGAGGAAAACACAGAGCAAGTGAGAGACACAGAGAGTGAGGAACACAGAGAGCGAGGGAAACAGATATAGCGAGGGACAAAGTAAGCGAGGGACACACAGAGAGAGTGAGGGACACAGGGAGTGTGGAACACAGAGAGCGAGGGACACAGAGAGAGCGAGGGACACAGAGAGAGTGAGGGACACAGAGAGAGTAAGGGACACAGAGCGAGGGTCACAGACAGAGCGAGGGACACAGAGAGAGCGAGGGACACAGAGAGAGCGAGGGACACAGAGAGAGTGAGGGACACAGAGAGAGTGAGGGACACAGAGCGAGGGACACAGACAGAGCGAGGGACACAGAGAGAGCGAGGGACACAAAGAGCGAGGGACACAGAGCACGAGGGACACAGAAAGCGAGGGACACAGAGAGTGAGGAAAACAGAGAGTGAGGGACACAGAGAGAACGAGGGACACAAAGAGTGAGGCACACAGAGAGCGAGGGACCCAGAGAGCGATTAACACAGAGAACGAGGGACACAGAGAGTGAGGGACACAGTGCACGAGGGACACAGAGAGCGCGAGGGACACAGAGAGCCCGAGGGACACACAGAAAGGGAGGGACACAGACAGAGCGAGGGTCACAGACCGAGGGACACTGAGAGAGCGAGGGACACAGAGAGAGCGATGGACACCGAGAGAGCGAGGGACACAGAGAGAGCGAGGGACACAGCGAGAGCGAGGGACACAGCTAGAGCGAGGGACACAGAGAGAGCGAGGGACACATGGAGGAAGAGGGACACAGAGAGAGCGAGGGACACAGAGAGAGCGAGGGACACAGATAGAGCGAGGGACACATGGAGGAAGAGGGACACAGAGGGAGCGAGGGACACACAGAGAGCGAGGGACACAGAGAGTGAGGGACACAGAGAGCAAGGGACACAGCGAGAGAGAGAGAGGGACACAGAGAGTGAGAAACAGAGAGCGCGAGGGACACAGAGAGAGCGAGGGACACAGAACGTGAGGGATACAGAGAGTGAGGTACACAGAGAGCGAGGGACACAGAGAGCGAGTAACACAGAGCACGAGGGACACAGAGAGAGCGAGGGACACAGAGAGAGCGAGGGACACAGAGAGAGCGAGGGACACAGAGAGAGTGAGGGACACAGAGAGAGTGAGGGACACAGAGCGAGGGACACAGACAGAGCGAGGGACACAGAGAGAGCGAGGGACTCAAAGAGCGAGGGACACAGAGCACGAGGGACACAGAGAGCGAGGGACACAGAGAGTGAGGGAAACAGAGAGTGAGGGACACAGAGAGAACCAGGGACACAGAGAGTGTGGCACACAGAGAGCGAGGGACCCAGAGAGCGATTAACACAGAGAACGAGGGACACAGAGAGTGAGGGACACAGTGCACGAGGGACACAGAGAGCGTGAGGGACACAGAGAGCCCGAGGGACACACAGAAAGGGAGGGACACAGACAGAGCGAGGGTCACAGACCGAGGGACACTGAGAGAGCGAGGGACACAGAGAGAGCGATGGACACAGAGAGAGCAAGGGACACAGAGAGCAAGGGACACAGCGAGAGCGAGGGACACAGAGAGAGCGAGGGACATAGAGAGAGCGAGAGCGAGGGACACAGCTAGAGCGAGGGACACAGAGAGAGCGAGGGACACATGGAGGAAGAGGGACACAGAGAGAGCGAGGGACACAGAGAGAGCGAGGGACACAGATAGAGCGAGGGACACATGGAGGAAGAGGGACACAGAGGGAGCGAGGGACACACAGAGAGCGAGGGACACAGAGAGTGAGGGACACAGAGAGCAAGGGACAGAGCGAGAGAGAGAGAGGGACACAGAGAGTGAGAAACAGAGAGCGCGAGGGACACAGAAAGAGCGAGGGACACAGAACGTGAGGGATACAGAGAGTGAGGTACACAGAGAGCGAGGGACACAGAGAGCGAGTAACACAGAGCACGAGGGACACAGAGAGAGCGAGGGACACAGAGAGAGCGAGGGACACAGAGAGAGCGAGGGACACAGAGAGTGTGAGGGACACAGAGAGAGTGAGGGACACAGAGAGAGGGACACAGACAGAGCGAGAGACACAGAGAGAGTGAGGGACACAGAGAGAGTGAGGGACACAGAGAGAGTGAGGGACACAGAGAGAGGGACACAGAGAGAGCGAGGGACACAGAGAGAGTGAGGGACACAGAGAGAGTGAGGGACACAGAGAGAGTGAGGGACACAGAGAGAGGGACACAGAGAGAGCGAGCGACACAGAGAGAGTGAGGGACACAGAGAGAGTGAGGGACACAGAGAGAGGGACACAGAGAGAGCGAGGGACACAGAGAGAGTGAGGGACACAGAGAGAGGGACACAGACAGAGCGAGAGACACAGAGAGAGCGAGGGACACAAAGAGCGAGGGACACAGAGCACGAGGGACACAGAGAGCAAGGGACACAGAGAGTGAGGGAAACAGAGAGTGAGGGACACAGAGAGAACGAGGGACACTGAGAGTGAGGCACACAGAGAGCGAGGGACCCAGAGAGCGATTAACACAGAGAACGAGGGACACAGAGAGTGAGGGACACAGTGCACGAGGGACACAGAGAGCGCGAGGGACACAGAGAGCCCGAGGGACACACAGAAAGGGAGGGACACAGACAGAGCGAGGGTCACAGACCGAGGGACACTGAGAGAGCGAGGGACACAGAGAGTGCGAGGGACACAGAGAGAGCGAGGGACACAGAGAGAGCGAGGGACAAACTGAGAGCGAGGGACACAGAGAGCGAGGGACACAGAGAGAGCGAGGGACACAGAGGGAGTGAGCGACACAGAGAGCGCGAGGGACACAGAGAGAGAGAGGGACACAAAGAGCGAGGGACACAGAGCACCAGGGACACAGAGAGGGAGGGTCACAGAGAGTGTGGGACACAGAGAGTGAGGGACACAGAGAGTGAGGGTCACAGAGAGAGTGAGGGACACAGAGAGAGCGAGGGACACAGAGAGAGCGAGGGACACAGCGAGAGCGAGGGACACAGAGAAAGGGAGGGACACAGACAGAGCGAGGGTCACAGACCGAGCTACACAGAGAGCGCGAGTGACACAGAGAGAGCGAGTGACACAAAGAGCGAGAGACACAGAGCACGAGGGACACAGAGAGCGAGGGACACAGAGAGCGATTAACACAGAGAACGAGGGACACAGAGAGTGAGGGACACAGTGCACGAGGGACACAGAGAGTGCGAGGGACACAGAGAGAGCGAGGGGCACAGAGAGTGAGGGACACAGAGAGAGCGAGGGACACAGAGAGAGCGAGGGACACAGACCGAGGGACACAGAGAGAGCGAGGAACACAGAGAGAGTGAGGGACACACAGAAAGAGAGGGACACCGAGAGAGTGAGGGACACCGAGAGAGCGAGGGACACAGAGAGAGCGAGGGGCACAGAGAGTGAGGGACACAGAGAGAGCGAGCGACACAGAGAGCGAAGGGCACAGAGAGCGAGGGGCACAGAGAGCAAGGGACACAGAGAGCGAGGGACACAGAGAGCGAGGGGCACAGAGAGCGAGGGACACACAGAGAGAGTGAGGGACACAGAGAGAGCGAGGGACACAGAGAGCAGGGGACACAGAGAGAGTGAGGGACACAGAGAGAACGAGGGACACAGAGAGCGCGAGGGACACAGAGAGCACGAGGGACACAGAGAGCGATGGACAGAGAGAGAGGGACAGAGAGAGAGAGGGGCACTGAGAGAGAGACAGAGAGACAGGGACACAGAGAGAGCGAGAGACACAGCGAGAGCAAGGGACACAGAGCGAGCGAGGGACACAGCGAGAGCGAGGGACACAGAAAGAGCGAGGGACACAGAGAGTGAGGGACACAGAGAGAGCAAGGAACCTGGAGAGAGCGAGGGACACAGAGAGTGAGAAACAGAGAGCGCGAGGGACACAGAGAAAGCGAGGGACACAGAACGCGAGGGATACAGAGAGTGAGGGACACAGAGATCGAGGGACACAGAGAGCGAGTAACACAGAGCACGAGGGACACAGAGAGAGCGAGGGACACAGAGAGAGCGAGGGACACAGAGAGCGTGAGGGACACAGAGAGTGAGGGACACAGAGAGAGTGGGGCACAGAGAGTGAGGGACACAGAGAGTGAGGGACACAAAGAGAGAGTGAGGGACACAGAGAGTGAGGGTCACAGAGAGAGTGAGGGACACAGAGAGCGAGGGACACAGAGATAGAGGGACACAGAGAGAGCCAGGGACACAGAGAGTGCGAGGGACACAGAGAGAGTGAGGGACACAGAGAGACGGAAGGACAAACTGAGAGCGAGGGGCACAGAGAGCGAGGGGCACAGAGAGCGAGGGACACAGAGAGAGAGCGAGTGACACAGACAAAGCCAGGGACACAGAGAACGAGGGACACACAGAAAGGGAGGGACACAGAGAGAGTGAGGGACACAGAGAGAGTGAGGGACACAGACCGAGTGACACAGACAGAGTGAGGGACACAGAGAGAGCCAGGGACACAGAGAGAGTGAGGGACACACAGAAAGGGAGGGACACTTAGAGAGTGAGGGACGCAGAGAGTGCGAGGGACACACAGTAAGGGAGGGACACAGAGAGAGCGAGGGACACAGAGAGCGAGGGACACAGAGAGAGCGAGGGACACAGACAAAGCCAGGGACACAGAGAGAGCGAGGGACACACAGAAAGAGAGGGACACAGAGAGAGTGAGGGACACAGAGAGAGCGAGGGCCACAGAGAGAGCGAGGGGCACAGAGAGCGAGGGGGACAGAGAGTGAGGGACACACAGAGAGAGCGAGTGACACAGACAAAGCCAGGGACACAGAGAGAGCGAGGGGCACACAGAAAGGGAGGGACACAGAGAGAGTGAGGGACACAGAGAGAGCGAGGCGCACAGAGAGTGAGGGACACACACAGAGAGCGAGTGACACAGACAAAGCCAGGGACACAGAGAGAGCGAGGGGCACAGAGAGAGCGAGGGTCACAGAGAGTGAGGGACACAGAGAGAGCGAGGGGCACAGAGAGTGAGGGACACAGAGAGAGCGAGGGACACAGAGAGAGCGAGGGACACAGACCGAGGGACACAGAGAGAGCGAGGGACACAGAGAGAGTGAGGGACACACAGAAAGAGAGGGACACAGAGAGAGTGAGGGACACAGAGAGAGCGAGGGCCACAGAGAGAGCGAGGGGCACAGAGAGCGAGGGGGACAGAGAGTGAGGGACACACAGAGAGAGCGAGTGACACAGACAAAGCCAGGGACACAGAGAGAGCGAGGGGCACACAGAAAGGGAGGGACACAGAGAGAGTGAGGGACACAGAGAGCACGAGGGACACAGAGAGCGCGAGGGACACAGAGAGCACGAGGGACACAGAGAGCGATGGACAGAGAGAGAGGGACAGAGAGAGAGAGGGGCACTGAGAGAGAGACAGAGAGACAGGGACACAGAGAAAGAGGGACACAGAGAAAGAGGGACACAGAGAGAGAGGGACTGAGAGAGAGGGACAGTGAGGAACGCAGCGAAAGAGAGTGGGACAGAGGGAGAGAGTGGGACACAGCGAGAGAGACAAAGAGAGGGGGACACATGGAGGGAGAGGGACACAGAGAGAGCGAGAGACACAGCGAGAGCAAGGGACACAGAGCGAGCGAGGGACACAGCGAGAGCGAGGGACACAGAAAGAGCGAGGGACACAGAGAGTGAGGGACACAGAGAGAGCAAGGGACCTAGAGAGAGCGAGGGACACAGAGAGTGAGAAACAGAGAGCGCGAGGGACACAGAGAAAGCGAGGGACACAGGACGCGAGGGATACAGAGAGTGAGGGACACAGAGAGCGAGGGACACAGAGAGCGAGTAACACAGAGCACGAGGGACACAGAGAGCGTGAGGGACACAGCGAGAGCGAGGGACACAGAGAAAGGGAGGGACACAGACAGAGCGAGGGTCACAGACCGAGCTACACAGAGAGCGCGAGGGACACAGAGAGAGCGAGTGACACAAAGAGCGAGAGACACAGAGCACGAGGGACACAGAGAGCGAGGGACACAGAGAGCGATTAACACAGAGAACGAGGGACACACAGAGTGAGGGAAACAGTGCACGAGGGACACAGAGAGTGCGAGGGACACAGAGAGAGCGAGGGGCACAGAGTGTGAGGGACACAGAGAGAGCGAGGGACACAGAGAGAGCGAGGGACACAGACCGAGGGACACAGAGAGAGCGAGGAACACAGAGAGAGTGAGGGACACACAGAAAGAGAGGGACACCGAGAGAGTGAGGGACACCGAGAGAGCGAGGGACACAGAGAGAGCGAGGGGCACAGAGAGTGAGGGACACAGAGAGAGCGAGCGACACAGAGAGCGAAGGGCACAGAGAGCGAGGGGCACAGAGAGCAAGGGACACAGAGAGCGAGGGACACAGAGAGCGAGGGGCACAGAGAGCGAGGGACACACAGAGAGAGCGCGTGACACAGACAAAGCCAGGGACACAGAGAGAGCGAGGGACACACAGTAAGGGAGGGACACAGAGAGAGTGAGGGACACAGAGAGAGCGAGGGACACAGAGAGCAGGGGACACAGAGAGAGTGAGGGACACAGAGAGAACGAGGGACACAGAGAGCGCGAGGGACACAGAGAGCACGAGGGACACAGAGAGCGATGGACAGAGAGAGAGGGACAGAGAGAGAGAGGGGCACTGAGAGAGAGACAGAGAGACAGGGACACAGAGAGAGCGAGAGACACAGCGAGAGCGAGGGACACATAAAGAGCGAGGGACACAGAGAGTGAGGGACACAGAGCGAGCAAGGGACACAGCGAGAGCGAGGGACACAGAAAGAGCGAGGGACACAGAGAGTGAGGGACACAGAGAGAGCAAGGGACCTAGAGAGAGCGAGGGACACAGAGAGTGAGAAACAGAGAGCGCGAGGGACACAGAGAAAGCGAGGGACAAAGAACGCGAGGGACACAGAGAGTGAGGGACACAGAGAGCGAGGGACACAGAGAGCGAGTAACACAGAGCACGAGGGACACAGAGAGAGCGAGGGACACAGAGAGAGCGAGGGACACAGAGAGTGCGAGGGACACAGAGAGCGAGGGACACAGAGAGTGTGGGACACAGAGAGCGCGAGTGACACAGAGAGCGAGGGACACAGAGAGAGAGCGAGTGACACAGAGAGTGAGGGACACAGAGAGCGCGAGGGGCTCAGAGAGCGCGAGGGGCACAGAGAGCGCGAGGGACACAGAGAGCGAGGGACACAGAGAGAGAGCGAGGGACACAGAGAGTGAGGGACACAGAGAGCGCGAGGGGCACAGAGAGCGCGAGGGACACAGAGAGTGAGGGACACAGAGAGCGCGAGGGGCACAGAGAGCGAGTGACACAGAGAGCGCGAGGGACACAGAGAGTGTGGGGCACAGAGAGCGAGGGACACAGAGAGAGCGAGGGACACAGAGAGAGCGAGGGACACAGAGAGAGTGAGGGACACAGAGAGAGTGAGGGACACAGAGCGAGGGACACAGACAGAGCGAGGGACACAGACAGAGCGAGGGACACAGAGAACAAGGGACACACAGAAAGGGAGGGACACAGAGAGAGTGAGGGACACAGAGAGCGCGAGTGACACAGAGAGAGAGAGGACACAGAGAGCGAGGGACACAGAGAGCGAGGGACACACAGAGCGAGGGACACACAGAGATAGCGAGGGACACAGAGAGTGAGGGACACACAGAGAGAGTGTGGGACACAGAGAGAGTGAGTGACACAGAGAGAGAGTGTTGGACACAGAGAGTGAGGGACACACAGACAGAGCCATGGACACAGAGAGAGCGAGGGACACAGAGAGTGAGGGACACACAGAGAGAGCGAGGGACACAGAGAGTGAGGGACACACGGAGAGAGTGTGGGACACAGAGAGAGTGAGAGACACAGAGAGACTGAGGGACACAAGGAGAGCGAGGAACACAGAGAGAGCGAATGACACAGAGAGCGAGGGACACAGAGAGCAAGGGACACAGAGAGTGAGGGACACAGAGAGAGTGAGGGACCCAGAGGGAGCGAGGGACCCAGAGAGAGCGAGGGACGCAGAGAGCGCGAGGGACACAGAGAGTGAGGGACACAGAGAGAGTGAGGGGCACAGAGAGTGAGGGACACAGAGAGCGAGGGACACACAGAGAGAGCGAGAGACACAGAGAGTGAGGGACACAGAGAGAGTGAGGGACACAGAGAGCGAGATTCACAGAGAGCAAGGGACACAGAGACCGAGGGACACTTAGAGAGTGAAGGATACAGAGAGTGAGGGACACAGAGAGTGTGGGACACAGAGAGCGAGTGACACAGAGAGCGCGAGGGACACAGAGAGTGTGGGACACAGAGAGCGCGAGTGACACAGAGAGCGAGGGACACAGAGAGAGAGCGAGTGACACAGAGAGTGAGGGACACAGAGAGCGCGAGGGGCACAGAGAGCGCGAGGGGCACAGAGAGCGCGAGGGACACAGAGAGCGAGGGACACAGAGAGAGAGCGAGGGACACAGAGAGTGAGGGACACAGAGAGCGCGAGGGGCACAGAGAGCGCGAGGGACACAGAGAGTGAGGGACACAGAGAGCGCGAGGGGCACAGAGAGCGAGTGACACAGAGAGCGCGAGGGACACAGAGAGTGTGGGGCACAGAGAGCGAGGGACACAGAGAGAGCGAGGGACACAGAGAGAGCGAGGGACACAGAGAGAGTGAGGGACACAGAGAGAGTGAGGGACACAGAGCGAGGGACACAGACAGAGCGAGGGACACAGACAGAGCGAGGGACACAGAGAACGAAGGACACACAGAAAGGGAGGGACACAGAGAGAGTGAGGGACACAGAGAGCGCGAGTGACACAGAGATAGCGAGGGACACAGAGAGTGAGGGACACACAGAGAGAGTGTGGGACACAGAGAGAGTGAGTGACACAGAAAGAGAGTGTTGGACACAGAGAGTGAGGGACACACAGACAGAGCCATGGACACAGAGAGCGAGGGACACAGAGAGTGAGGGACACACAGAGAGAGCGAGGGACACAGAGAGCGAGGGACACACGGAGAGAGTGTGGGACACAGAGAGAGTGAGAGACACAGAGAGACTGAGGGACACTAGGAGAGCGAGGAACACAGAGAGAGCGAATGACACAGAGAGCGAGGGACACAGAGAGCAAGGGACACAGAGAGTGAGGGACACAGAGAGAGTGAGGGACCCAGAGGGAGCGAGGGACCCAGAGAGAGCGAGGGACGCAGAGAGCGTGAGGGACACAGAGAGTGAGGGACACAGAGAGAGTGAGGGGCACAGAGAGTGAGGGACACAGAGAGCGAGGGACACACAGAGAGAGCGAGAGACACAGAGAGTGAGGGACACAGAGAGAGTGAGGGACACAGAGAGCGAGATTCACAGAGAGCAAGGGACACAGAGACCGAGGGACACTTAGAGAGTGAAGGATACAGAGAGTGAGGGACACACTGAGAGAGTGTGGGACACAGAGAGCGAGTGACACAGAGAGCGCGAGGGACACAGAGAGCGCGAGGGACACAGAGAGCGAGGGACACAGAGAGCGAGGGACACAGAGAGAGAGCGAGGGACACAGAGAGAGAGCGAGGGACACAGAGAACGAGGGACACACAGAGAGAGCGAGGGACACAGACAGAGCAAGGGACACAGAGAGAGTGAGGGACACAGAGAGTGAGGAACACACAGAGAGTGTGAGGGACACAGAGAGTGTGGAACACAGAGAGCGAGGGACACAGAGAGAGCGAGGGACACAGAGAGAACGAGGGACACAGAGAGCGAGGGACACAGAGAGCGAGGGACACAGAGAGAGCGAGGGACACAGAGAGAGTGAGGGACACAGAGAGAGTGGGGGACACAGAGCGAGGGACACAGACAGAGTGAGGGACACAGAGAGTGAGGGACACAGAGAGTGAGGGAGACAGTGAGAGTTGGGGACCCAGAGGGAGCGAGGGACCGAGAGAGAGCGAGGGACGCAGAGAGCGCGAGGGACACAGAGATTGAGGGACACAGAGAGAGTGAGGGGCACAGAGAGTGAGGGACACAGAGAGCGAGGGACACACAGAGAGAGCGAGAGACACAGAGAGTGAGGGGCACAGTGAGCGCGAGGGACACAGAGAGCGAGGGACACAGAGAGAGCGAGGGACAGAGAGAGAGTGAGGGACACAGAGAGAGCGAGGGACACAGAGAGTGAGGGACACAGAGAGAGTGAGGGACACAGAGAGAGTGAGGGACACAGAGCGAGGGACACAGAGAGCGAGGGTCACAGAGAGAGCGAGGGACACAGACAGAGCAAGGGACACAGAGAGAGTGAGGGACACAGAGAGTGAGGAACACAGAGAGCGAGGGAAACAGAGAGAGCGAGGGACACAGAGAGCGAGGGACACAGTGAGCGAGGGACACAGAGAGAGCGAGGGACACAGACAGAGCAAGGGACACAGAGAGAGTGAGGGACACAGAGAGTGAGGAACACAGAGAGCGAGGGAAACAGAGAGAGCGAGGGACACAGAGATCGAGGGACACACAGAGAGAGTGAGGGACACAGAGAATGTGGAACACAGAGAGAGCGAGGGACACAGAGAGAGCGAGGGACACAGAGAGAGTGAGGGACTCAGAGAGAGCGAGGGACACAGAGAGTGAGGGACACAGAGAGAGTGAGGGACACAGAGAGAGTGAGGGACACAGAGCGAGGGACACAGACAGAGCGAGGGACACAGACAGAGCGAGGGACACAGAGAGAGCGAGGGACACACAGAAAGGGAGGGACACAGAGAGAGTGAGGGACACAGAGAGCGCGAGTGACACAGAGAGAGCGAGGACACAGAGACCGAGGGACACAGAGAGCGAGGGACACACAGAGATAGCGAGGGACACAGAGAGTGAGGGACACACAGAGAGAGTGTGGGACACAGAGAGAGTGAATGACACAGAGAGAGAGTGTGGGACACAGAGAATGAGGGACACACAGACAGAGCCATGGACACAGAGAGAGCGAGGGACACAGAGAGCGAAGGACACACAGAGAGAGCGAGGGACATAGAGAGCAAGGGACACACAGAGAGAGCGAGAGACACAGAGAGTGAGGGACACAGAGAGAGTGAGAGACACAGAGAGAGTGAGGGACACAGAGAGCGAGGGACACAGAGAGCGAGGGACACAGAGAGTGAGGGACACAGAGAGAGTGAGGGATCCAGAGGGAGCGAGGGACATAGAGAGAGCGAGGGACGCAGAGAGTGCGAGGGACACAGAGAGTGAGGGACACAGAGAGAGTGAGGGGCACAGAGAGTGAGGGACACAGAGAGCGAGGGACACACAGAGAGAGCGAGAGACACAGAGAGTGAGGGACACAGAGAGAGTGAGGGACACAGAGAGCGAGGGACACAGAGAGCGAGGGACACAGAAAGAGTCAGGGACACAGTGAGTGAGGGCCACAGAGAGAGTGAGGGACAGAGAGTGAGTGAGGGACACACAGAGAGAGTGATGGACACAGAGAGCGAGGGACACAGAGAGTGTGGGACACATAGATCGAGGGACACCGAGAGTGTGGGACACATAGATCGAGGGACACAGAGAGTGAGGGACACAGAGAGTGAGGGACACACAGATCGATGGACACAGAGAGTGAGGGACACAGAGAGTGAGGGACACACAGAGCGAGGGACACAGAGAGTGTGGGACACAGAGAGCGAGGGACACAGAGAGCGAGTAGCACAGAGCATGAGGGACACAAAGAGTGAGGGACACAGAGAGCGAGGGACACACGGAGAGAGCGAGTGACACAGAGAGTGAGGGACACAGAGAGAGAGCGAGGGACACAGAGAGTGAGGGACACAGAGAGCGCGAGGGGCACGGAGAGAGCGTGAGGGACACAGAGAGTGAGGGACACAGAGAGAGAGCGAGGGACACAGAGAGTGAGGGGCACAGAGAGCGCGAGGGGCACAGAGAGCGCGAGGGACACAGAGAGCGAGGGACACAGAGAGAGAGCGAGGGACACAGAGAGTGAGGGACACAGAGAGCGCGAGGGGCACAGAGAGCGCGAGGGACACAGAGAGTGAGGGACACAGAGAGCGCGAGGGGCACAGAGAGCGAGTGACACAGAGAGCGCGAGGGACACAGAGAGTGTGGGGCACAGAGAGCGAGGGACACAGAGAGAGCGAGGGACACAGAGAGAGCGAGGGACACAGAGAGAGTGAGGGACACAGAGAGAGTGAGGGACACAGAGCGAGGGACACAGACAGAGCGAGGGACACAGACAGAGCGAGGGACACAGAGAACGAGGGACACACAGAAAGGGAGGGACACAGAGGGAGTGAGGGACACAGAGAGCGCGAGTGACACAGAGAGAGCGAGGACACAGAGAGCGAGGGACACAGAGAGCGAGGGACACAGAGAGCGAGGGACACACAGAGATAGCGAGGGACACAGAGAGTGAGGGACACACAGAGAGAGTGTGGGACACAGAGAGAGTGAGTGACACAGAGAGAGAGTGTTGGACACAGAGAGTGAGGGACACACAGACAGAGCCATGGACACAGAGAGCGAGGGACACAGAGAGTGAGGGACACACAGAGAGAGCGAGGGACACAGAGAGCGAGGGACACACGGAGAGAGTGTGGGACACAGAGAGAGTGAGAGACACAGAGAGACTGAGGGACACAAGGAGAGCGAGGAACACAGAGAGAGCGAATGACACAGAGAGCGAGGGACACAGAGAGCAAGGGACACAGAGAGTGAGGGACACACAGAGAGTGAGGGACACAGAGAGAGTGAGGGGCACAGGGAGTGAGGGACACAGAGAGCGAGGGACACACAGAGAGAGCGAGAGACACAGAGAGTGAGGGACACAGAGAGAGTGAGGGACACAGAGAGCGAGATTCACAGAGAGCAAGGGACACAGAGATCGAGGGACACTTAGAGAGTGAAGGATACAGAGAGTGAGGGACACACTGAGAGAGTGTGGGACACAGAGAGCGAGTGACACAGAGAGCGCGAGGGACACCGAGAGCGCGAGGGACACAGAGAGCGAGGGACACAGAGAGCGAGGGACACAGAGAGAGAGCGAGGGACACAGAGAGAGAGCGAGGGACACAGAGAGCGAGGGACACACAGAGAGAGCGAGGGACACAGACAGAGCAAGGGACACAGAGAGAGTGAGGGACACAGAGAGTGAGGAACACAGAGAGCGAGGGAAACAGAGAGAGCGAGGGACACAGAGAGCGAGGGACACACAGAGAGTGTGAGGGACACAGAGAGTGTGGAACACAGAGAGCGAGGGACACAGAGAGAGCGAGGGACACAGAGAGATCGAGGGACACAGAGAGCGAGGGACACAGAGAGCGAGGGACACAGAGAGAGCGAGGGACACAGAGAGAGTGGGGGACACAGAGCGAGGGACACAGACAGAGTGAGGGACACAGAGAGTGAGGGACACAGAGAGTGAGGGACACAGTGAGAGTTGGGGACCCAGAGGGAGCGAGGGACCGAGAGAGAGCGAGGGACGCAGAGAGCGCGAGGGACACAGAGAGTGAGGGACACAGAGAGAGAGAGGGGCACAGAGAGTGAGGGACACAGAGAGCGAGGGACACACAGAGAGAGCGAGAGACACAGAGAGTGAGGGGCACAGAGAGCGCGAGGGACACAGAGAGCGAGGGACACAGAGAGAGCGAGGGACACAGAGAGAGTGAGGGACACAGAGAGAGCGAGGGACACAGAGAGTGAGGGACACAGAGAGAGTGAGGTACACAGTGAGAGTGAGGGACACAGAGCGAGGGACACAGAGAGAGTGAGGGACACAGAGAGAGTGAGGGACACAGAGCGAGGGACACAGACAGAGCGAGGGACACAGACAGAGCGAGGGACACAGAGAGAGCGAGGGACACACAGAAAGGGAGGGACACAGAGAGAGTGAGGGACACAGAGAGCGCGAGTGACACAGAGAGAGCGAGGACACAGAGACCGAGGGACACAGAGAGCGAGGGACACACAGAGATAGCGAGGGACACAGAGAGTGAGGGACACACAGAGAGAGTGTGGGACACAGAGAGAGTGAATGACAGAGAGAGAGAGTGTGGGACACAGAGAATGAGGGACACACAGACAGAGCCATGGACACAGAGAGAGCGAGGGACACAGAGAGCGAAGGACACACAGAGAGAGCGAGGGACATAGAGAGCAAGGGACACACAGAGAGAGCGAGAGACACAGAGAGTGAGGGACACAGAGAGAGTGAGAGACACAGAGAGAGTGAGGGACACAGAGAGCGAGGGACACAGAGAGCGAGGGACACAGAGAGTGAGGGACACAGAGAGAGTGAGGGATCCAGAGGGAGCGAGGGACATAGAGAGAGCGAGGGACGCAGAGAGTGCGAGGGACACAGAGAGTGAGGGACACAGAGAGAGTGAGGGGCACAGAGAGTGAGGGACACAGAGAGCGAGGGACACACAGAGAGAGCGAGAGACACAGAGAGTGAGGGACACAGAGAGAGTGAGGGACACAGAGAGCGAGGGACACAGAGAGCGAGGGACACAGAAAGAGTCAGGGACACAGTGAGTGAGGGCCACAGAGAGAGTGAGGGACAGAGAGTGAGTGAGGGACACACAGAGAGAGTGATGGACACAGAGAGCGAGGGACACAGAGAGTGTGGGACACATAGATCGAGGGACACCGAGAGTGTGGGACACATAGATCGAGGGACACAGAGAGTGAGGGACACAGAGAGTGAGGGACACACAGATCGATGGACACAGAGAGTGAGGGACACAGAGAGTGAGGGACACACAGAGCGAGGGACACAGAGAGTGTGGGACACAGAGAGCGAGGGACACAGAGAGCGAGTAGCACAGAGCATGAGGGACACAAAGAGTGAGGGACACAGAGAGCGAGGGACACACGGAGAGAGCGAGTGACACAGAGAGTGAGGGACACAGAGAGCGCGAGGGGCACAGAGAGCGCGAGGGGCACAGAGAGCGCGAGGGACACAGAGAGCGAGGGACACAGAGAGAGAGCGAGGGACACAGAGAGTGAGGGACACAGAGAGCGCGAGGGGCACAGAGAGCGCGAGGGACACAGAGAGTGAGGGAAACAGAGAGCGCGAGGGGCACAGAGAGCGAGTGACACAGAGAGCGCGAGGGACACAGAGAGTGTGGGGCACAGAGAGCGAGGGACACAGAGAGAGCGAGGGACACAGAGAGAGCGAGGGACACAGAGAGAGTGAGGGACACAGAGAGAGTGAGGGACACAGAGCGAGGGACACAGACAGAGCGAGGGACACAGACAGAGCGAGGGACACAGAGAACGAGGGACACACAGAAAGGGAGGGACACAGAGAGAGTGAGGGACACAGAGAGCGCGAGTGACACAGAGAGAGCGAGGACACAGAGAGCGAGGGACACAGAGAGCGAGGGACACAGAGAGCGAGGGACACACAGAGATAGCGAGGGACACAGAGAGTGAGGGACACACAGAGAGAGTGTGGGACACAGAGAGAGTGAGTGACACAGAGAGAGAGTGTTGGACACAGAGAGTGAGGGTCACACAGACAGAGCCATGGACACAGAGAGCGAGGGACACAGAGAGTGAGGGACACACAGAGAGAGCGAGGGACACAGAGAGCGAGGGACACAGAGAGCGAGGGACACACAGAGAGAGTGTGGGACACAGAGAGAGTGAGAGACACAGAGAGACTGAGGGACACAAGGAGAGCGAGGAACACAGAGAGAGCGAATGACACAGAGAGCGAGGGACACAGAGAGCAAGGGACACAGAGAGTGAGGGACACAGAGAGAGTGAGGGACCCAGAGGGAGCGAGGGACCCAGAGAGAGCGAGGGACGCAGAGAGCGCGAGGGACACAGAGAGTGAGGGACACAGAGAGAGTGAGGGGCACAGAGAGTGAGGGACAC
The DNA here is from genome assembly GCF_047496885.1 of Scyliorhinus torazame. Lineage (NCBI taxonomy): Eukaryota > Metazoa > Chordata > Chondrichthyes > Carcharhiniformes > Scyliorhinidae > Scyliorhinus > Scyliorhinus torazame. The sequence continues at coordinate 90,059 of NW_027308200.1, forward strand.
AGAGAGCGAGGGACACACAGAGAGAGCGAGAGACACAGAGAGTGAGGGACACAGAGAGAGTGAGGGACACAGAGAGCGAGATTCACAGAGAGCAAGGGACACAGAGACCGAGGGACACTTAGAGAGTGAAGGATACAGAGAGTGATGGACACACTGAGAGAGTGTGGGACACAGAGAGCGAGTGACACAGAGAGCGCGAGGGACACAGAGAGCGCGAGGGACACAGAGAGCGAGGGACACAGAGAGCGAGGGACACAGAGAGAGAGCGAGGGACACAGAGAGAGCGAGGGACACAGAGAGCGAGGGACACACAGAGAGAGCGAGGGACACAGACAGAGCAAGGGACACAGAGAGAGTGAGGGACACAGAGAGTGAGGAACACAGAGAGCGAGGGAAACAGAGAGAGCGAGGGACACAGAGAGCGAGGGACACACAGAGAGTGTGAGGGACACAGAGAGTGTGGAACACAGAGAGCGAGGGACACAGAGAGAGCGAGGGACACAGAGAGAACGAGGGACACAGAGAGCGAGGGACACAGAGAGCGAGGGACACAGAGAGAGCGAGGGACACAGAGAGAGTGAGGGACACAGAGAGAGTGGGGGACACAGAGCGAGGGACACAGACAGAGTGAGGGACACAGAGAGTGAGGGACACAGAGAGTGAGGGACTCAGTGAGAGTTGGGGACCCAGAGGGAGCGAGGGACCGAGAGAGAGCGAGGGGCGCAGAGAGCGCGAGGGACACAGAGAGTGAGGGACACAGAGAGAGTGAGGGGCACAGAGAGTGAGGGACACAGAGAGCGAGGGACACACAGAGAGAGCGAGAGACACAGAGAGTAAGGGGCACAGAGAGCGCGAGGGACACAGAGAGCGAGGGACACAGAGAGAGCGAGGGACACAGAGAGAGTGAGGGACACAGAGAGAGCGAGGGACACAGAGAGTGAGGGACACAGAGAGAGTGAGGGACACAGTGAGAGTGAGGGACACAGAGCGAGGGACACAGAGAGCGAGGGTCACAGAGAGAGCGAGGGACACAGACAGAGCAAGGGACACAGAGAGAGTGAGGGACACAGAGACTGAGGAACACAGAGAGCGAGGGAAACAGAGAGAGCGAGGGACACAGAGAGCGAGGGACACAGTGAGCGAGGGACACAGAGAGAGCGAGGGACACAGACAGAGCAAGGGACACAGAGAGAGTGAGGGACACAGAGAGTGAAGAACACAGAGAGCGAGGGAAACAGAGAGAGCGAGGGACACAGAGAGCGAGGGACACACAGAGAGAGTGAGGGACACAGAGAATGTGGAACACAGAGAGAGCGAGGGACACAGAGAGAGCGAGGGACACAGAGAGAGTGAGGGTCACAGAGAGAGCGAGGGACACAGAGAGTGAGGGACACAGAGAGAGTGAGGGACACAGAGAGAGTGAGGGACACAGAGCGAGGGACACAGACAGAGCGAGGGACACAGACAGAGCGAGGGACACAGAGAGAGCGAGGGACACACAGAAAGGGAGGGACACAGAGAGAGTGAGGGACACAGAGAGAGTGAGGGACACAGAGAGAGTGAGGGACACAGAGAGCGAGGGACACAGAGAGCGCGAGTGACACAGAGAGAGCGAGGACACAGAGACCGAGGGACACAGAGAGCGAGGGACACACAGAGATAGCGAGGGACACAGAGAGTGAGGGACACACAGAGAGAGTGTGGGACACAGAGAGAGTGAATGACACAGAGAGAGAGTGTGGGACACAGAGAATGAGGGACACACAGACAGAGCCATGGACACAGAGAGAGCGAGGGACACAGAGAGCGAAGGACACACAGAGAGAGCGAGGGACATAGAGAGCAAGGGACACACAGAGAGAGTGTGGGACACAGAGAGAGTGAGAGACACAGAGTGAGTGAGGGACACAGAGAGCGAATGACACAGAGAGTGAGGGACACAGAGAGCGAGGGACACAGAGAGTGAGGGACACAGAGAGAGTGAGGGATCCAGAGGGAGCGAGGGACATAGAGAGAGCGAGGGACGCAGAGAGTGCGAGGGACACAGAGAGTGAGGGACACAGAGAGAGTGAGGGGCACAGAGAGTGAGGGACACAGAGAGCGAGGGACACACAGAGAGAGCTAGAGACACAGAGAGTGTGGGACACAGAGAGAGTGAGGGACACAGAGAGCGAGGGACACAGAGAGCGAGGGACACAGAAAGAGTCAGGGACACAGTGAGTGAGGGCCACAGAGAGAGTGAGGGACAGAGAGTGATTGAGGGACACACAGAGAGAGTGAGGGACACAGAGAGCGAGGGACACAGAGAGTGTGGGACACATAGATCGAGGGACACCGAGAGTGTGGGACATAGATCGAGGGACACAGAGAGTGAGGGACACAGAGAGTGAGGGACACACAGAGCGAGGGACACAGAGAGTGTGGGACACAGAGAGCGAGGGACACAGAGAGCGAGTAGCACAGAGCATGAGGGACACAAATAGTGAGGGACACAGAGAGCGAGGGACACACGGAGAGAGCGAGGGACACAGAGAGTGTGGGACACAGAGAGAGTGAGGGACACAGAGAGCGAGGGACACAGAGAGCGAGGGACACAGAGAGAGTCACCGACACAGAGAGTCAGGGCCAGAGAGAGAGTGAGGGACAGAGAGAGAGTGAGGGACACAGAGAGAGTGAGGGTCACAGAGAGTGAGGGGCACAGAGAGAGTGAGGGACACAGAGAGTGAGGAACACAGAGAGGGAGGGACACAGAGAGAGCGAGGGACACAGAGAGTGAGGGACACAGAGAGAGCAAGGGACACAGAGAGAGTGAGCGACTCAGGGAGAGCGAGGGACACAGAGAGAGTGAGGGACACAGAGAGAGTGAGGGACACAGAGAGAGCGAGGGACACAGAGAGAGTGAGGGACACAGAGAGAGCGAGGGACACAGAGAGCGCGAGGGACACAGCGAGAGCGAGGGACACACAGAAAGGGAGGGACACAGACAGAGCCACACACAGACACAAACTCAGACAGGCTGGGTCAATACATCTTTCAAATGGAGCGAGATCCATTCTCCACCTTTAACTTGGAGAGGTGTATCTGGCCTGTGTGTGACCCAAGTCACACACTGACTCTGAACATCCTCACAGCAGCTTGGGGACAGACTTTTCTAAAGCACTTTTCATAACCTTTGGGTATCACAAACTGCTTCACAGGCAATGGAGCCCTTTTGAAATCTAGTCAGGAGTAATTTAGGAAATGGACCAGCTAATTTCAGAGAGAGACACAGAAACAGGATGAGATTGTGTTGTACATGTTTCAGAGCTGTCACTGAGACACACACGAGATGTACAATATCAATTATTATTCTGAAGCATGTGATTAAATCAGCCCTGAGACTGAATTCCAGTGTTTCAGAGTAAAGCTCCATCTACACTGTCCATCAAACACTCACAACGCAAATACTGTCTGTGCTTAAATACAGAGTCAAAATCCCTCTGTCCTATCCAAAGAATTTTTCATTGCAGATAGTTATTTTTATTTTATGGAAAAGCAGAACTCAAATTGCACCGAATCCCAGGGTGGACTCTTGTTTATTTCAGCCCTTCACATTCAAACGTGAAGTTTAAGCTCCGATTACAGGTGTCTGCTTGTCTCTGTTTGTATATTCTCTGTTACTGTTGTTTTGTCACTTGTCTGAAGTATTTGAATAATAGGCCTTGGTTAATCAATCCTTTCTCCCAGCACATGGAAGTTGTGAATCTTCAAGGCTGTCAGTCTGATATAGATAACAAAAAAATACATCCTTTGATCAATCCATTCCCCAACCCTAAATAGATCTCACACATTTCCATAATGCAGGATTATCTCCATCAAAACTTCCAATCCGTTCCCAATACTCTTGTTAACATTTGCCTGTATAACCTAAATTCCACTGACAGATACCGAAAGCTGCTCAGAAAAATGACTGGGTATTTTAAACTTTGAAACAAAACTATTTGAACTTGTGCTTCAATCCTATTGTACAGAAATGTTGTCCGGTGGGCTGACAGTTTCTCAGTACGGCTGAAACATTGAGGGACGCCTCGCACTGCACTTGACAACATTTGTGGCACTTCAGGCAAGAGAGAGAGAGTGAGGGACACAGCAAGAGAGAGTGAGGGGCACAGCGAGAGAGAGTGAGGGACACAGAGAGAGAGAGTGAGGGACACAGCGAGAGAGAGTGTGGGACACAGCGAGAGAGAGTGAGGGGCACAGCGAGAGAGAGTGAGGGACACAGAGAGAGAGAGGGTCACAGAGTGAGCGAGGGACACAGAGAGAGTGAGGGACACAGATAGCGAGGGACACAGAGAGCGAGGGACACAAAGAGAGCCAGGGACACAGAGAGCGCGAGGGACTCAGAGAGAGCCAGGGACACAGAGAGCGCGAGGGACTCAGAGAGAGCCAGGGACACAGAGAGCGCGAGGGACACAGAGACCCAGGGACACAGAGAGAGCGAGGGACACAGCGAGCGAGGGACACAGAGAGAGCGAGGGGCAGAGAGAGAGCGAGGGACACAGAGAGCGAGAGACACAGAGAGAGCGAGGGACACAGAGTGCGAAGGACACTGAGAGCACGAGTGACACAGAGAGCGCGAGGGACACAGAGAGAGTGAGGGACACAGAGAGCGAGGGACACAGAGAGAGCAAGGGACACAGAGAGCGAGGGACTCAGAGAGAATGAGGGACACAGAGAGAGTGAGGGGCACAGAGAGCGAGGGACACAGTGAGCGAGGGACACAGAGAGAGCAAGGGACACAGAGAGTGAGGGACTCAGAGAGAGTGAGGGACACAGAGAGAGTGAGGGACACAGAGAGCGAGGGACACAGTGAGCGAGGGACACAGAGAGAGCAAGGGACACAGAAAGGGAGGGACACAGGGAGAGCGAGGGACACAGAGTGAGCGAGGGACACAGAGAGCGAGGGACACAGAGAGAGCCAGGGACACAGAGAGCGCGAGGGACTCAGAGAGAGCCAGGGACACAGAGAGCGCGAGGGACACAGAGAGCCAGGGACACAGAGAGAGCGAGGGATACACAGCGAGCGAGGGACACATAGAGAGCGAGGGGCAGAGAGAGAGCGAGGGATACAGAGAGCGAGAGACACAGAGAGAGCGAGGGACACAGAGTGCGAAGGACACTGAGAGCACGAGTGACACAGAGAGCGCGAGGGACACAGAGAGCGCGAGGGACACAGGCACCGGGAGGGACACAGAGACCGTGAGGGACAGAGAGAGAGTGGGGGACACAGAGAGAGCGAGGGTCACAGAGAGCAAGGGACACAGAGAGCGAGGGACACTTAGAGAGTGAAGGATACAGAGAGTGAGGGACACACTGAGAGAGTGTGGGACACAGAGAGCGAGTGACACAGAGAGCGCGAGGGACACAGAGAGCGCGAGGGACACAGAGAGCGAGGGACACAGAGAGTGTGGGACACAGAGAGAGTGAGGGACACAGAGAGAGCGAGGGACACAGAGAGAGCGAGGGACAGAGAGAGCGAGGGACACAGAGAGCGAGGGACACACAGAGAGAGCGAGGGACACAGACAGAGCCAGGGACACAGAGAGAGTGAGGGACATAGAGAGCGAGGGACACACAGAGAAAACGAGGGACACAGAGAGCGAGGGACACAGAGAGCGAGGGTCACACAGAGAGAGTGAGGGACACAGAGAGTGAGGAACACAGAGAGCGAGGGAAACAGAGAGAGCGAGGGACACCGAGAGCGAGGGACACAGAGAGAGTGAGGGACACAGAGAGCGAGGGACACCGAGAGTGTGGGACACATAGATCGAGGGACACAGAGAGTGAGGGACACAGAGAGTGAGGGACACACAGAGCGAGGGACACAGAGAGTGTGGGACACATAGATCGAGGGACACAGAGAGCGAGGGACACATGGAGAGAGCGAGGGACACAGAGATTGAGGGACACAGAGAGAGTGAGGGACACAGAGAGTGAGGGACAGAGAGAGAGTGAGGGACACAGAGAGTGAGGAACACAGAGAGGGAGGGACACAGAGAGAGCGAGGGACACAGAGAGCGAGGGACACAGAGAGAGTCACCGACACAGAGAGTGAGGGCCAGAGAGAGAGTGAGGGACAGAGAGAGAGTGAGGGACACAGAGAGAGTGAGGGTCACAGAGAGAGAGGGGCACAGAGAGAGTGAGGGACACAGAGAGTGAGGAACACAGAGAGGGAGGGACACAGAGAGAGCGAGGGACACAGAGAGCGAGGGACACAGAGAGAGCAAGGGACACAGAGAGAGTGAGCGACTCAGGGAGAGCGAGGGACACAGAGAGAGTGAGGGACAGAGAGAGAGCGAGGGACACAGAGAGCGCGAGGGACACAGCGAGAGCGAGGGACACACAGAAAGGGAGGGACACAGACAGAGCCACACACAGACACAAACTCAAGACAGGCTGCGTCAATACATCTTTCAAATGGAGCGAGATCCATTCTCCACCTTTAACTTGGAGAGGTGTATCTGGCCTGTGTGTGACGCAAGTCACACACTGACTCTGAACATCCTCACAGCAGCTTGGGGACAGACTTTTCGAAAGCACTTTTCATAACCTTTGGGCATCACAAACTGCTTCACAGACAATGGAGCCCTTTTGAAATCTAGTCAGGAGTAATTTAGGAAATGGACCAGCTAATTTCAGAGAGAGACACAGAAACAGGATGAGATTGTGCTGTACATGTTTCACAGCTGACACTGAGACACACACGAGATGTACAATATCAATTATTATTCTGAAGCATGTGATTAAATCAGCCCTGAGACTGAATTCCAGTGTTTCAGAGTAAAGCTCCATCTACACTGTCCATCAAACACTCACAACGCAAATACTGTCTGTGCTTAAATACAGAGTCAAAATCCCTCTGTCCTATCCAAAGAATTTTTCATTGCAGATAGTTATTTTTATTTTATGGAAAAGCAGAACTCAAATTGCACCGAATCCCAGGGTGGACTCTTGTTTATTTCAGCCCTTCACATTCAAACGTGAAGTTTAAGCTCCGATTACAGGTGTCTGCTTGTCTCTGTTTGTATATTCTCTGTTACTGTTGTTTTGTCACTTGTCTGAAGTATTTGAATAATAGGCCTTGGTTAATCAATCCTTCCTCACAGCACATGGAAGTTGTGAATCTTCAAGGCTGTCAGTCTGATATAGATAACAAAAAAATACATCCTTTGATCAATCCATTCCCCAACCCTAAATAGATCTCACACATTTCCATAATGCAGGAATATCTCCATCAAAACTTCCAATCAGTTCCCAATACTCTTGTTAACATTTGCCTGTATAACCTAAATTCCACTGACAGATTCCGAAAGCTGCACAGAAAAATGACTGGGTATTTTAAACTTTGAAACAAAACTATTTGAACTTGTGCTTCAATCCTATCGTACAGAAATGTTGTCCGGTGGGCTGACAGTTTCTCAGTAAGACTGAAACATTGAGGGACGCCTCGCACTGCACTTGACAACATTTGTGGCACTTCAGGCAAGAGAGAGAGAGTGAGGGACACAGCAAGAGAGAGTGAGGGGCACAGCGAGAGAGAGTGAGGGACACAGCGAGAGACAGTGAGGGACGCAGCGAGAGAAAGTGAGGGACGCAGCGAGAGAGAGTGAGGGACACAGCGAGAGAGAGTGAGGGACACAGCGAGAGAGAGTGAGGGACACAGCGAGAGAGAGTGATGGACACAACGAGAGAGAGTGAGGGACACAGCGAGAGAATGAGGGACACAGCGAGAGAGAGTGAGGGACACAGCGAGAGAGAGTGAGGGACAGAGAGAGAGTGTGAGGGGCGCAGCGAGAGAGGGACACAGAGAGCGAGGGACACAGAGAGCGAGGGACACACAGAGAGAGCGAGGGACACAGACAGAGCAAGGGACACAGAGAGAGCGAGGGACATAGAGAGCGAGGGACATAGGGAGCAAGGGACGCACAGAGAGAACGAGGGACACAGAGAGCGAGGGAAACAGAGAGAGCGAGGGACACAGAGAGCGAGGGACACACAGAGAGAGTGAGGGACACAGAGAGTGTGGAACACAGAGAGCGAGGGAAACAGAGAGCGAGGGACACAGAGAGAGTGAGGATCACAGAGAGAGTGAGTGACACAGAGCGAGGGGCACAGACAGAGCGAGGAACAAAGACAGAGCGAGGGACACAGAGAGAGCGAGGGACACACAAAGGGAGGGACACAGAGAGAGTGAGGGACACAGAGAGCGCGAGTGACACAGAAAGAGCGAGGACACAGAGAGCGAGGGACACAGAGAGCGAGGGACACACAGAGATAGCGAGGGACACAGAGAGTGAGGGACACACAGACAGAGTGTGGGACACAGAGAGAGTGAGTGACACAGTGAGAGAGTGTGGGACACAGAGAGTGAGGGACACACAGAGAGAGTGTGGGACACAGAGAGAGTGAGTGACACAGAGCGAGAGTGTGGGACACAGAGAGTGAGGGACACACAGACAGAGCCAGGGACACAGAGAGAGCGAGGAACACAGAGAGCAAGGGACACACAGAGAGAGCGAGGGACACAGAGAGAGAGGGACACACAGAGAGAGTGTGGGACACAGAGAGAGTGAGAGACACAGAGAGAGTGAGGGACACACAGAGAGCGAGGAACACAGAGAGAGCGAATGACACAGAGAGCGAGGGACACAGAGAGCGAGGGACACAGAGAGTGAGGGACACAGAGAGAGTGAGGGACCAGAGGGAGCGAGGGACCCAGAGAGAGCGAGGGACGCAGAGAGCGCGAAGGACACAGAGAGTGAGGGACACACAGAGAGTGAGGGGCACAGAGAGTGAGGGACACAGAGAGCGAGGGACACAGATAGCGAGGGACACAGAGAGCGAGGGACACACAGAGAGAGCGAGAGACACAGAGAATGCCGTACCAAGAGAGAGTGAGGGACACAGAGAGCGAGGGACACAGAGAGCGAGGGACACAGAGAGAGTCAGGGACACAGAGAGTGAGGGCCACAGAGAGAGTGAGGACAGAGAGTGAGTGAGGGACACAGAGAGAGTGAGGGTCACAGAGAGTGAGGGGCACAGAGAGAGTGAGGGACTCAGAGAGTGAGGAACACAGAGAGTGAGGGACACAGAGAGAGTGAGGTACACCGAGAGTGAGCGACACAGCGAGAGCGAGGGACACAGAGAGAGGGAGGGACACAGAGAGAGCGAGGGATACAGAGAGCGCGAGGGACACAGCGAGAGCGAGGGACACACAGAAAGGGAGGGACACAGACAGAGCGAGGGTCACAGACCGAGCTACACAGAGAGCGCGAGGGACACAGAGAGAGCGAGGGACACAGAGAGTGTGGGACACAGAGAGCGAGAGACTCAGAGAGTGAGGGACACAGAGAGTGAGGGACACAGAGAGTGAGGGACACAGAGAGTGAGGGACACACAGAGCGAGGGACACAGAGAGTGTGGGATACAGAGAGCGAGGGACACAGAGAGCGAGTAGCACAGAGCATGAGGGACACAAAGAGTGAGGGACACAGAGAGCGAGGGACACAAAGGGCAAGGGACACAGAGAGTGTGGGACACAGAGAGTGTGGGACACAGAGAGCGAGGGACACAGAGAGCAGAGAGAGAGCGAGGGACACAGAGAGCCAGGGACACAGAGGGAGCGAGGGACACACAGAAAGGGAGGGACACAGACAGAGCGAGGGTCACAGACCGAGCTGCACAGAGAGCGCGAGGGACACAGAGAGAGCGAGGGACACAAAGAGCGAGGGAAACAGAGCACGAGGGACACAGAGAGCGAGGGACACAGAGAGTGTGGGACACAGAGAGCGAGGGACACAGAGAGTGAGGGAAACAGAGAGTGAGGGAAACACAGAGCGAGGGACACAGAGAGTGTGGGACACAGAGAGCGAGGGACACAGAGAGCGAGTAGCACAGAGCATGAGGGACACAAAGGGCATGGGACACAGAGAGTGTGGGACACAGAGAGTGTGGGACACAGAGAGCGAGGGACACAGAGAGCGAGGGACACAAAGGGCATGGGACACAGAGAGTGTGGGACACAGAGAGTGTGGGACACAGAGAGCGAGGGACACAGAGAGCGAGGGACACAGAGAGTGAGGGGCACAGAGAGCGAGGGACACAGAGAGAGCGAGGGACACACAGAGAGCGAGGGACACAGAGAGAGCGAGGGACACACAGAGAGCGAGGGACACAGAGAGAGCGAGGGGCAGAGAGAGAGCGAGGGACACAGAGAGCCAGGGACACAGAGAGAGCGAGGGACACACAGCGAGCGAGGGACACAGAGAGAGCGAGGGGCAGAGAGAGAGCGAGGGACACAGAGAGGGAGGGACACAGAGAGAGCGAGGGACACAGAGAGCGAGGGACACAGAGAGCGAAGGACACAGAGAGCACGAGTGACACAGAGAGCGCGAGGGACACAGAGAGCGCGAGCGACACAGACACCGGGAGGGACACAGAGACCGCGAGGGACAGAGAGAGAGTGGGGGACACAGAGAGAGCGAGGGTCACAGAGAGCAAGGGACACAGAGAGCGAGGGACACTTAGAGAGTGAAGGATACAGAGAGTGAGGGACACACTGAGAGAGTGTGGGACACAGAGAGCGAGGGACACAGAGAGAGAGCGAGGGACACAGAGACAGAGCCAGGGACACAGAGAGCGAGGGACACACAGAGAGAGCGAGGGACACAGAGAGCGAGGGACACAGAGAGTGTGGAACACAGTGAGTGAGGGACACAGAGAGAGCGAGGGACACAGAGAGCGAGGGACACAGAGAGCGAGGGACACAGAGAGCGAGGGACACAGAGAGCGAGGGAAACACAGAGAGAGTGAGGGACACAGAGAGTGAGGTACACAGAGAGCGAGGGAAACAGAGAGAGCGAGGGACACAGAGAGCGAGGGACACACAGAGAGACTGAGGGACACAGAGAGTGTGGAACACAGAGAGCGAGGGACACAGAGAGAGCGAGGGACACAGAGAGAGCGAGGGACACAGAGAGAGTGAGGGACACAGAGAGAGTGAGGGACACAGAGCGAGGGACACAGACAGAGCGAGGGACACAGACAGAGCGAGGGACACAGAGAGAGCGAGGGACACACAGAAAGGGAGGGACACAGAGAGAGTGAGGGACACAGAGAGCGCGAGTGACACAGAGAGAGCGAGGACACAGAGAGCGAGGGACACAGAGAGCGAGGGACACAGAGAGCGAGGGACACACAGAGATAGCGAGGGACACAGAGAGTGAGGGACACACAGAGAGAGTGTGGGACACAGAGAGAGTGAGTGACACAGAGAGAGAGTGTTGGACACAGAGAGTGAGGGACACACAGACAGAGCCATGGACACAGAGAGAGCGAGGGACACAGAGAGCGAGGGACACACAGAGAGCAAGGGACACAGAGAGTGAGGGACACAGAGAGAGTGAGGGACCCAGAGGGAGCGAGGGACCCAGAGAGAGCGAGGGACGCAGAGAGCGCGAGGGACACAGAGAGTGAGGGACACAGAGAGAGTGAGGGGCACAGAGAGTGAGGGACACAGAGAGAGTGAGGGACAGAGAGTGAGTGAGGGACACAGAGAGAGTGAGGGTCACAGAGAGTGAGGGGCACAGAGAGAGTGAGGGACTCAGAGAGTGAGGAACACAGAGAGTGAGGGACACAGAGAGAGTGAGGTACACCGAGAGTGAGCGACACAGCGAGAGCGAGGGACACAGAGAGAGGGAGGGACACAGAGAGAGCGAGGGACACACAGAGCGAGGGACACAGAGAGAGCAAGAGGAACAGAGAGAGTGAGCTACTCAGGGAGAGCGAGGGACACAGAGAGAGTGAGGGACACAGAGAGAGCGAGGGACACAGAGAGCGCGAGGGACACAGCGAGAGCGAGGGACACACAGAAAGGGAGGGACACAGACAGAGCGAGGGTCACAGACCGAGCTACACAGAGAGCGCGAGGGACACAGAGAGAGCGAGGGACACAGAGAGTGTGGGACACAGAGAGCGAGAGACACAGAGAGTGAGGGACACAGAGAGTGAGGGACACAGAGAGTGAGGGACACAGAGAGTGAGGGACACACAGAGCGAGGGACACAGAGAGTGTGGGATACAGAGAGCGAGGGACACAGAGAGCGAGTAGCACAGAGCATGAGGGACACAAAGAGTGAGGGACACAGAGAGCGAGGGACACAAAGGGCAAGGGACACAGAGAGTGTGGGACACAGAGAGTGTGGGACACAGAGAGTGTGGGACACAGAGAGCGAGGGACACAGAGAGCAGAGAGAGAGCGAGGGACACAGAGAGCCAGGGACACAGAGGGAGCGAGGGACACACAGAAAGGGAGGGACACAGACAGAGCGAGGGTCACAGACCGAGCTGCACAGAGAGCGCGAGGGACACAGAGAGAGCGAGGGACACAAAGAGCGAGGGAAACAGAGCACGAGGGACACAGAGAGCGAGGGACACAGAGAGTGTGGGACACAGAGAGCGAGGGACACAGAGAGTGAGGGAAACAGAGAGTGAGGGAAACACAGAGCGAGGGACACAGAGAGTGTGGGACACAGAGAGCGAGGGACACAGAGAGCGAGTAGCACAGAGCATGAGGGACACAAAGAGTGAGGGACACAGAGAGCGAGGGACACAAAGGGCATGGGACACAGAGAGTGTGGGACACAGAGAGTGTGGGACACAGAGAGCGAGGGACACAGAGAGCGAGGGACACAGAGAGTGAGGGGCACAGAGAGCGAGGGACACAGAGAGAGCGAGGGACACACAGAGAGCGAGGGACACAGAGAGAGCGAGGGACACACAGAGAGCGAGGGACACAGAGAGAGCGAGGGGCAGAGAGAGAGCGAGGGACACAGAGAGCCAGGGACACAGAGAGAGCGAGGGACACACAGCGAGCGAGGGACACAGAGAGAGCGAGGGGCAGAGAGAGAGCGAGGGACACAGAGAGGGAGGGACACAGAGAGAGCGAGGGACACAGAGAGCGAGGGACACAGAGAGCGAAGGACACAGAGAGCACGAGTGACACAGAGAGCGCGAGGGACACAGAGAGCGCGAGCGACACAGACACCGGGAGGGACACAGAGACCGCGAGGGACAGAGAGAGAGTGGGGGACACAGAGAGAGCGAGGGTCACAGAGAGCAAGGGACACAGAGAGCGAGGGACACTTAGAGAGTGAAGGATACAGAGAGTGAGGGACACACTGAGAGAGTGTGGGACACAGAGAGCGAGGGACACAGAGAGAGAGCGAGGGACACAGAGAGAGAGCGAGGGACACAGAGAGCGAGGGACACACAGAGAGAGCGAGGGACACAGAGAGCGAGGGACACAGAGAGTGTGGAACACAGTGAGTGAGGGACACAGAGAGAGCGAGGGACACAGAGAGTGTGGAACACAGTGAGTGAGGGACACAGAGAGAGCGAGGGACACAGAGAGCAAGGGACACAGAGAGCGAGGGACACAGAGAGCGAGGGACACAGAGAGTGTGGAACACAGTGAGTGAGGGACACAGAGAGAGCGAGGGACACAGAGAGCGAGGGACACAGAGAGAGCGAGGGACACAGAGAGCGAGGGACACAGAGATAGCGAGGGACACAGAGAGCGAGGGACACACAGAGAGAGCGAGGGGCACAGACAGAGCAAGGGACACAGAGAGAGCGAGGGACATAGACAGCGAGGGACGCACAGAGAGAACGAGGGACACAGAGAGCGAGGGACACAGAGAGCGAGGGACACAGAGAGCGAGGGACACAGAGAACGAGGGACACAGAGAGCGAGGGACACAGAGAGCGAGGGAAACACAGAGAGAGTGAGGGACACAGAGAGTGAGGTACACAGAGAGCGAGGGAAACAGAGAGAGCGAGGGACACAGAGAGCGAGGGACACACAGAGAGACTGAGGGACACAGAGAGTGTGGAACACAGAGAGCGAGGGACACAGAGAGAGCGAGGGACACAGAGAGAGCGAGGGACACAGAGAGAGTGAGGGACACAGAGAGAGTGAGGGACACAGAGCGAGGGACACAGACAGAGCGAGGGACACAGACAGAGCGAGGGACACAGAGAGAGCGAGGGACACAGAGAGAGCGAGGGACACACAGAAAGGGAGGGACACAGAGAGAGTGAGGGACACAGAGAGCGCGAGTGACACAGAGAGAGCGAGGACACAGAGAGCGAGGGACACAGAGAGCGAGGGACACAGAGAGCGAGGGTCACACAGAGATAGCGAGGGACACAGAGAGTGAGGGACACACAGAGAGAGTGTGGGACACAGAGAGAGTGAGTGACACAGAGAGAGAGTGTTGGACACAGAGAGTGAGGGACACACAGACAGAGCCATGGACACAGAGAGAGCGAGGGACACAGAGAGCGAGGGACACACAGAGAGAGCGAGGGACACAGAGAGCGAGGGACACACAGAGAGAGTGTGGGACACAGAGAGAGTGAGAGACACAGAGAGACTGAGGGACACAAGGAGAGCGAGGAACACAGAGAGAGCGAATGACACAGAGAGCGAGGGACACAGAGAGCAAGGGACACAGAGAGTGAGGGACACAGAGAGAGTGAGGGACCCAGAGGGAGCGAGGGACCCAGAGAGAGCGAGGGACGCAGAGAGCGCGAGGGACACAGAGAGTGAGGGACACAGAGAGAGTGAGGGGCACAGAGAGTGAGGGACACAGAGAGCGAGGGACACACAGAGAGAGCGAGAGACACAGAGAGTGAGGGACACAGAGAGAGTGAGGGACACAGAGAGCGAGGGTCACAGAGAGAGAGCGAGGGACACAGAGAGAGTGAGGTACACAGAGAGAGTGAGGGACACAGAGAGAGTGGGGGACACAGAGAGAGTGGGGGACACAGAGCGAGGGACACAGACAGAGCGAGGGTCACAGAGAGCAAGGGACACAGAGAGTGTGGAACACAGAGAGCGAGGGACACAGAGAGAGCGAGGGACACAGAGAGCGAGGGACACAGAGAGAGTGAGGGACACAGAGAGAGTGGGGGACACAGAGCGAGGGACACAGACAGAGCGAGGGTCACAGAGAGCGAGGGACACAGAGAGTGAGGGACACAGAGAGTAAGGGACACAGAGACTGAGGGACACAGAGAGAGTGAGGGACCCAGAGGGAGCGAGGGCCCCAGAGAGAGCGAGGGACGCAGAGAGCGCGAGGGACACAGAGAGTGAGGGACACAGAGAGAGTGAGGGGCACAGAGAGTGAGGGACACAGAGAGCGAGGGACACACAGAGAGAGCGAGAGACACAGAGAGTGAGGGACACAGAGAGAGTGAGGGACACAGAGAGTGAGGGACACAGAGAGCGAGGGACACAGAGCGTGAGGGACACAGAGAGTGAGGGACACAGAGAGAGTGAGGGACCCAGAGGGAGCGAGGGCCCCAGAGAGAGCGAGGGACGCAGAGAGCGCGAGGGACACAGAGAGTGAGGGACACAGAGAGAGTGAGGGGCACAGAGAGTGAGGGACACAGAGAGCGAGGGACACACAGAGAGAGCGAGTGACACAGAGAGTGAGGGACACACTGAGAGAGTGTGGGACACAGAGAGCGAGGGCCACAGAGAGCGCGAGGGACACAGAGAGCGAGGGACACACAGAGAGAGCGAGAGACACAGAGAGTGAGGGACACACTGAGAGAGTGAGGGACACAGAGAGCGAGGGTCACAGAGAGCAAGGGACACAGAGAGCGAGGGACACTTAGAGAGTGAAGGATACAGAGAGTGAGGGACACACTGAGAGAGTGTGGTACACAGAGAGCGAGTGACACAGAGAGCGTGAGGGACACAGGGAGAGCAACGGACACACAGAGAGAGCGAGGGACACACGGAGAGAGTGAGGGACACAGAGAGCGAGTGACACAGAGAGCGCGAGGGGCACAGAGAGCGCGAGGGACACAGAGAGCGATGGACACAGAGAGAGAGCGAGGGACACAGAGAGAGAGCAAGGGACACAGAGAGCGAGGGACACACAGAGAGAGCGAGGGACACAGACAGAGCAAGGGACACAGAGAGAGTGAGGGACACAGAGAGTGAGGAACACAGAGAGCGAGGGAAACAGAGAGAGCGAGGGACACAGAGAGCGAGGGACACACAGAGAGAGTGAGGGACACAGAGAATGTGGAACACAGAGAGAGTGAGGGACACAGAGAGAGTGGGGGACACAGAGAGAGTGGGGGACACAGAGCGAGGGACACAGACAGAGCGAGGGACACAGACAGAGTCGGGGACACAGAGAGTGAGGAACACAGAGAGCGAGGGAAACAGAGAGAGCGAGGGACACAGAGAGCGAGGGACACACAGAGAGAGTGAGGGACACAGAGAATGTGGAACACAGAGAGAGCGAGGGACACAGAGAGAGTGAGGGACACAGAGAGAGTGAGGGACACAGAGAGAGTGGGGGACACAGAGCGAGGGACACAGACAGAGCGAGGGACACAGACAGAGCGAGGGACACAGAGAGAGCGAGGGACACACAGAAAGGGAGGGACACAGAGAGAGTGAGGGACACAGAGAGCGCGAGTGACACAGAGAGAGCGAGGACACAGAGAGCGAGGGACACAGAGAGCGAGGGACACACAGAGATAGCGAGGGACACAGAGAGTGAGGGACACACAGAGAGAGTGTGGGACACAGAGAGAGTGAATGACACAGAGAGAGAGTGTGGGACACAGAGAATGAGGGACACACAGACAGAGCCATGGACACAGAGAGAGCGAGGGACACAGAGAGCGAGGGACACACAGAGAGAGCGAGAGACACAGAGAATGCCGTACCAAGAGAGAGTGAGGGACACAGAGAGCGAGGGACACAGAGAGCGAGGGACACAGAGAGAGTCAGGGACACAGAGAGTGAGGGCCACAGAGAGAGTGAGGGACACAGAGAGAGTGAGGGACCAGAGGGAGCGAGGGACCCAGAGAGAGCGAGGGACGCAGAGAGCGCGAAGGACACAGAGAGTGAGGGACACACAGAGAGTGAGGGGCACAGAGAGTGAGGGTCACAGAGAGCGAGGGACACAGATAGCGAGGGACACAGAGAGCGAGGGACACACAGAGAGAGCGAGAGACACAGAGAATGCCGTACCAAGAGAGAGTGAGGGACACAGAGAGCGAGGGACACAGAGAGCGAGGGACACAGAGAGAGTCAGGGACACAGAGAGTGAGGGCCACAGAGAGAGTGAGGGACAGAGAGTGAGTGAGGGACACAGAGAGAGTGAGGGTCACAGAGAGTGAGGGGCACAGAGAGAGTGAGGGACTCAGAGAGTGAGGAACACAGAGAGTGAGGGACACAGAGAGAGGGAGGGACACAGAGAGAGCGAGGGACACACAGAGCGAGGGACACAGAGAGAGCAAGAGGAACAGAGAGAGTGAGCTACTCAGGGAGAGCGAGGGACACAGAGAGAGTGAGGGACACAGAGAGAGCGAGGGACACAGAGAGCGCGAGGGACACAGCGAGAGCGAGGGACACACAGAAAGGGAGGGACACAGACAGAGCGAGGGTCACAGACCGAGCTACACAGCGAGCGCGAGGGACACAGAGAGAGCGAGGGACACAGAGAGTGTGGGACACAGAGAGCGAGAGACACAGAGAGTGAGGGACACAGAGAGTAAGGGACACAGAGAGTGAGGGACACAGAGAGTGAGGGACACACAGAGCGAGGGACACAGAGAGTGTGGGATACAGAGAGCGAGGGACACAGAGAGCGAGTAGCACAGAGCATGAGGGACACAAAGAGTGAGGGACACAGAGAGCGAGGGACACAAAGGGCAAGGGACACAGAGAGTGTGGGACACAGAGAGTGTGGGACACAGAGAGCGAGGGACACAGAGAGCAGAGAGAGAGCGAGGGACACAGAGAGCCAGGGACACAGAGGGAGCGAGGGACACACAGAAAGGGAGGGACACAGACAGAGCGAGGGTCACAGACCGAGCTGCACAGAGAGCGCGAGGGACACAGAGAGAGCGAGGGACACAAAGAGCGAGGGAAACAGAGCACGAGGGACACAGAGAGCGAGGGACACAGAGAGTGTGGGACACAGAGAGCGAGGGACACAGAGAGTGAGGGAAACAGAGAGTGAGGGAAACACAGAGCGAGGGACACAGAGAGTGTGGGACACAGAGAGCGAGGGACACAGAGAGCGAGTAGCACAGAGCATGAGGGACACAAAGGGCATGGGACACAGAGAGTGTGGGACACAGAGAGTGTGGGACACAGAGAGCGAGGGACACAGAGAGCGAGGGACACAAAGGGCATGGGACACAGAGAGTGTGGAACACAGAGAGTGTGGGACACAGAGAGCGAGGGACACAGAGAGCGAGGGACACAGAGAGCGAGGGACACAGAGAGAGCGAGGGACACACAGAGAGCGAGGGACACAGAGAGAGCGAGGGACACACAGAGAGCGAGGGACACAGAGAGAGCGAGGGGCAGAGAGAGAGCGAGGGACACAGAGAGCCAGGGACACAGAGAGAGCGAGGGACACACAGCGAGCGAGGGACACAGAGAGAGCGAGGGGCAGAGAGAGAGCGAGGGACACAGAGAGGGAGGGACACAGAGAGAGCGAGGGACACAGAGAGCGAGGGACACAGAGAGCGAAGGACACAGAGAGCACGAGTGACACAGAGAGCGCGAGGGACACAGAGAGCGCGAGCGACACAGACACCGGGAGGGAACAGAGACCGCGAGGGACAGAGAGAGAGTGGGGGACACAGAGAGAGCGAGGGTCACAGAGAGCAAGGGACACAGAGAGCGAGGGACACTTAGAGAGTGAAGGATACAGAGAGTGAGGGACACACTGAGAGAGTGTGGGACACAGAGAGCGAGGGACACAGAGAGAGAGCGAGGGACACAGAGACAGAGCCAGGGACACAGAGAGCGAGGGACACACAGAGAGAGCGAGGGACACAGAGAGCGAGGGACACAGAGAGTGTGGAACACAGTGAGTGAGGGACACAGAGAGAGCGAGGGACACAGAGAGCGAGGGACACAGAGAGCGAGGGACACAGAGAGCGAGGGACACAGAGAGCGAGGGAAACACAGAGAGAGTGAGGGACACAGAGAGTGAGGTACACAGAGAGCGAGGGAAACAGAGAGAGCGAGGGACACAGAGAGCGAGGGACACACAGAGAGACTGAGGGACACAGAGAGTGTGGAACACAGAGAGCGAGGGACACAGAGAGAGCGAGGGACACAGAGAGAGCGAGGGACACAGAGAGAGTGAGGGACACAGAGAGAGTGAGGGACACAGAGCGAGGGACACAGACAGAGCGAGGGACACAGACAGAGCGAGGGACACAGAGAGAGCGAGGGACACACAGAAAGGGAGGGACACAGAGAGAGTGAGGGACACAGAGAGCGCGAGTGACACAGAGAGAGCGAGGACACAGAGAGCGAGGGACACAGAGAGCGAGGGACACAGAGAGCGAGGGACACACAGAGATAGCGAGGGACACAGAGAGTGAGGGACACACAGAGAGAGTGTGGGACACAGAGAGAGTGAGTGACACAGAGAGAGAGTGTTGGACACAGAGAGTGAGGGACACACAGACAGAGCCATGGACACAGAGAGAGCGAGGGACACAGAGAGCGAGGGACACACAGAGAGCAAGGGACACAGAGAGTGAGGGACACAGAGAGAGTGAGGGACCCAGAGGGAGCGAGGGACCCAGAGAGAGCGAGGGACGCAGAGAGCGCGAGGGACACAGAGAGTGAGGGACACAGAGAGAGTGAGGGGCACAGAGAGTGAGGGACACAGAGAGAGTGAGGGACAGAGAGTGAGTGAGGGACACAGAGAGAGTGAGGGTCACAGAGAGTGAGGGGCACAGAGAGAGTGAGGGACTCAGAGAGTGAGGAACACAGAGAGTGAGGGACACAGAGAGAGTGAGGTACACCGAGAGTGAGCGACACAGCGAGAGCGAGGGACACAGAGAGAGGGAGGGACACAGAGAGAGCGAGGGACACACAGAGCGAGGGACACAGAGAGAGCAAGAGGAACAGAGAGAGTGAGCTACTCAGGGAGAGCGAGGGACACAGAGAGAGTGAGGGACACAGAGAGAGCGAGGGACACAGTGAGCGCGAGGGACACAGCGAGAGCGAGGGACACACAGAAAGGGAGGGACACAGACAGAGCGAGGGTCACAGACCGAGCTACACAGAGAGCGCGAGGGACACAGAGAGAGCGAGGGACACAGAGAGTGTGGGACACAGAGAGCGAGAGACACAGAGAGTGAGGGACACAGAGAGTGAGGGACACAGAGAGTGAGGGACACAGAGAGTGAGGGACACACAGAGCGAGGGACACAGAGAGTGTGGGATACAGAGAGCGAGGGACACAGAGAGCGAGTAGCACAGAGCATGAGGGACACAAAGAGTGAGGGACACAGAGAGCGAGGGACACAAAGGGCAAGGGACACAGAGAGTGTGGGACACAGAGAGTGTGGGACACAGAGAGCGAGGGACACAGAGAGCAGAGAGAGAGCGAGGGACACAGAGAGCCAGGGACACAGAGGGAGCGAGGGACACACAGAAAGGGAGGGACACAGACAGAGCGAGGGTCACAGACCGAGCTGCACAGAGAGCGCGAGGGACACAGAGAGAGCGAGGGACACAAAGAGCGAGGGAAACAGAGCACGAGGGACACAGAGAGCGAGGGACACAGAGAGTGTGGGACACAGAGAGCGAGGGACACAGAGAGTGAGGGAAACAGAGAGTGAGGGAAACACAGAGCGAGGGACACAGAGAGTGTGGGACACAGAGAGCGAGGGACACAGAGAGCGAGTAGCACAGAGCATGAGGGACACAAAGAGTGAGGGACACAGAGAGCGAGGGACACAAAGGGCATGGGACACAGAGAGTGTGGGACACAGAGAGTGTGGGACACAGAGAGCGAGGGACACAGAGAGCGAGGGACACAGAGAGTGAGGGGCACAGAGAGCGAGGGACACAGAGAGAGCGAGGGACACACAGAGAGCGAGGGACACAGAGAGAGCGAGGGACACACAGAGAGCGAGGGACACAGAGAGAGCGAGGGGCAGAGAGAGAGCGAGGGACACAGAGAGCCAGGGACACAGAGAGAGCGAGGGACACACAGCGAGCGAGGGACACAGAGAGAGCGAGGGGCAGAGAGAGAGCGAGGGACACAGAGAGGGAGGGACACAGAGAGAGCGAGGGACACAGAGAGCGAGGGACACAGAGAGCGAAGGACACAGAGAGCACGAGTGACACAGAGAGCGCGAGGGACACAGAGAGCGCGAGCGACACAGACACCGGGAGGGACACAGAGACCGCGAGGGACAGAGAGAGAGTGGGGGACACAGAGAGAGCGAGGGTCACAGAGAGCAAGGGACACAGAGAGCGAGGGACACTTAGAGAGTGAAGGATACAGAGAGTGAGGGACACACTGAGAGAGTGTGGGACACAGAGAGCGAGGGACACAGAGAGAGAGCGAGGGACACAGAGAGAGAGCGAGGGACACAGAGAGCGAGGGACACACAGAGAGAGCGAGGGACACAGAGAGCGAGGGACACAGAGAGTGTGGAACACAGTGAGTGAGGGACACAGAGAGAGCGAGGGACACAGAGAGTGTGGAACACAGTGAGTGAGGGACACAGAGAGAGCGAGGGACACAGAGAGCGAGGGACACAGAGAGCGAGGGACACAGAGAGCGAGGGACACAGAGAGTGTGGAACACAGTGAGTGAGGGACACAGAGAGAGCGAGGGACACAGAGAGCGAGGGACACAGAGATAGCGAGGGACACAGAGAGCGAGGGACACACAGAGAGAGCGAGGGGCACAGACAGAGCAAGGGACACAGAGAGAGCGAGGGACATAGACAGCGAGGGACGCACAGAGAGAACGAGGGACACAGAGAGGGAGGGACACAGAGAGCGAGGGACACAGAGAGCGAGGGACACAGAGAACGAGGGACACAGAGAGCGAGGGACACAGAGAGCGAGGGAAACACAGAGAGAGTGAGGGACACAGAGAGTGAGGTACACAGAGAGCGAGGGAAACAGAGAGAGCGAGGGACACAGAGAGCGAGGGACACACAGAGAGACTGAGGGACACAGAGAGTGTGGAACACAGAGAGCGAGGGACACAGAGAGAGCGAGGGACACAGAGAGAGCGAGGGACACAGAGAGAGTGAGGGACACAGAGAGAGTGAGGGACACAGAGCGAGGGACACAGACAGAGCGAGGGACACAGACAGAGCGAGGGACACAGAGAGAGCGAGGGACACACAGAAAGGGAGGGACACAGAGAGAGTGAGGGACACAGAGAGCGCGAGTGACACAGAGAGAGCGAGGACACAGAGAGCGAGGGACACAGAGAGCGAGGGACACAGAGAGCGAGGGACACACAGAGATAGCGAGGGACACAGAGAGTGAGGGACACACAGAGAGAGTGTGGGACACAGAGAGAGTGAGTGACACAGAGAGAGAGTGTTGGACACAGAGAGTGAGGGACACACAGACAGAGCCATGGACACAGAGAGAGCGAGGGACACAGAGAGCGAGGGACACACAGAGAGCAAGGGACACAGAGAGTGAGGGACACAGAGAGAGCGAGGGACACAGAGAGCGAGGGACACACAGAGAGAGCGAGGGACACAGAGAGCGAGGGACACACAGAGAGAGTGTGGGACACAGAGAGAGTGAGAGACACAGAGAGACTGAGGGACACAAGGAGAGCGAGGAACACAGAGAGAGCGAATGACACAGAGAGCGAGGGACACAGAGAGCAAGGGACACAGAGAGTGAGGGACACAGAGAGAGTGAGGGACCCAGAGGGAGCGAGGGACCCAGAGAGAGCGAGGGGCGCAGAGAGCGCGAGGGACACAGAGAGTGAGGGACACAGAGAGAGTGAGGGGCACAGAGAGTGAGGGACACAGAGAGCGAGGGACACACAGAGAGAGCGAGAGACACAGAGAGTGAGGGACACAGAGAGAGTGAGGGACACAGAGAGCGAGGGTCACAGAGAGAGAGCGAGGGACACAGAGAGAGTGAGGTACACAGAGAGAGTGAGGGACACAGAGAGAGTGGGGGACACAGAGAGAGTGGGGGACACAGAGCGAGGGACACAGACAGAGCGAGGGTCACAGAGAGCAAGGGACACAAAGAGTGTGGAACACAGAGAGCGAGGGACACAGAGAGAGCGAGGGACACAGAGAGCGAGGGACACAGAGAGAGTGAGGGACACAGAGAGAGTGGGGGACACAGAGCGAGGGACACAGACAGAGCGAGGGTCACAGAGAGCGAGGGACACAGAGAGTGAGGGACACAGAGATTAAGGGACACAGAGACTGAGGGACACAGAGAGAGTGAGGGACCCAGAGGGAGCGAGGGCCCCAGAGAGAGCGAGGGACGCAGAGAGCGCGAGGGACACAGAGAGTGAGGGACACAGAGAGAGTGAGGGGCACAGAGAGTGAGGGACACAGAGAGCGAGGGACACACAGAGAGAGCGAGAGACACAGAGAGTGAGGGACACAGAGAGAGTGAGGGACACAGAGAGTGAGGGACACAGAGAGCGAGGGACACAGAGCGTGAGGGACACAGAGAGTGAGGGACACAGAGAGAGTGAGGGACCCAGAGGGAGCGAGGGCCCCAGAGAGAGCGAGGGACGCAGAGAGCGCGAGGGACACAGAGAGTGAGGAACACAGAGAGAGTGAGGGGCACAGAGAGTGAGGGACACAGAGAGCGAGGGACACACAGAGAGAGCGAGAGACACAGAGAGTGAGGGACACACTGAGAGAGTGTGGGACACAGAGAGCGAGGGCCACAGAGAGCGCGAGGGACACAGAGAGCGAGGGACACACAGAGAGAGCGAGAGACACAGAGAGTGAGGGACACACTGAGAGAGTGAGGGACACAGAGAGCGAGGGTCACAGAGAGCAAGGGACACAGAGAGCGAGGGACACTTAGAGAGTGAAGGATACAGAGAGTGAGGGACACACTGAGAGAGTGTGGTACACAGAGAGCGAGTGACACAGAGAGCGTGAGGGACACAGGGAGAGCAACGGACACACAGAGAGAGCGAGGGACACACAGAGAGAGTGAGGGACACAGAGAGCGAGTGACACAGAGAGCGCGAGGGGCACAGAGAGCGCGAGGGACACAGAGAGCGAGGGACACAGAGAGAGAGCGAGGGACACAGAGAGAGAGCGAGGGACACAGAGAGCGAGGGACACACAGAGAGAGCGAGGGACACAGACAGAGCAAGGGACACAGAGAGAGTGAGGGACACAGAGAGTGAGGAACACAGAGAGCGAGGGAAACAGAGAGAGCGAGGGACACAGAGAGCGAGGGACACACAGAGAGAGTGAGGGACACAGAGAGAGTGGGGGACACAGAGAGAGTGGGGGACACAGAGAGAGTGGGGGACACAGAGCGAGGGACACAGACAGAGCGAGGGACACAGACAGAGTCGGGGACACAGAGAGTGAGGAACACAGAGAGCGAGGGAAACAGAGAGAGCGAGGGACACAGAGAGCGAGGGACACACAGAGAGAGTGAGGGACACAGAGAATGTGGAACACAGAGAGAGCGAGGGACACAGAGAGAGTGAGGGACACAGAGAGAGTGAGGGACACAGAGAGAGTGGGGGACACAGAGCGAGGGACACAGACAGAGCGAGGGACACAGACAGAGCGAGGGACACAGAGAGAGCGAGGGACACACAGAAAGGGAGGGACACAGAGAGAGTGAGGGACACAGAGAGCGCGAGTGACACAGAGAGAGCGAGGGACACAGAGAGCGAGGGACACACAGAGATAGCGAGGGACACAGAGAGTGCGGGACACACAGAGAGAGTGTGGGACACAGAGAGAGTGAATGACACAGAGAGAGAGTGTGGGACACAGAGAATGAGGGACACACAGACAGAGCCATGGACACAGAGAGAGCGAGGGACACAGAGAGCGAAGGACACACAGAGAGAGCGAGGGACATAGAGAGCGAGGGACACACAGAGAGAGTGTGGGGCACAGAGAGAGTGAGAGACACAGAGAGAGTGAGGGACACAGAGAGCGAGGGACACAGAGAGCGAGGGACACAGAGAGTGAGGGACACAGAGAGAGTGAGGGACCCAGAGGGAGCGAGGGACAGAGAGAGCGCGAGGGACGCAGAGAGTGCGAGGGACACAGAGAGTGAGGGACACAGAGAGAGTGAGGGGCACAGAGAGTGAGGGACACAGAGAGCGAGGGACACACAGAGAGAGCGAGAGACACAGAGAGTGAGGGACACAGAGAGAGTGAGGGACACAGAGAGCGAGGGACACAGAGAGCGAGGGACACAGAAAGAGTCAGGGACACAGAGAGTGAGGGCCACAGAGAGAGTGAGGGACAGAGAGTGAGTGAGGGACACACAGAGAGAGTGAGGGACACAGAGAGCGAGGGACACAGAGAGTGTGGGACACATAGATCGAGGGACACCGAGAGTGTGGGACACATAGATCGAGGGACACAGAGAGTGAGGGACACAGAGAGTGAGGGACACACAGATCGAGGGACACAGAGAGTGAGGGACACAGAGAGTGAGGGACACACAGAGCGAGGGACACAGAGAGTGTGGGACACAGAGAGCGAGGGACACACTGAGAGAGTGTGGGACACAGAGAGCGAGGGCCACAGAGAGCGCGAGGAACACAGAGAGCGAGGGACACACAGAGAGAGCGAGAGACACAGAGAGTGAGGGACACACTGAGAGAGTGAGGGACACAGAGAGCGAGGGTCACAGAGAGCAAGGGACACAGAGAGCGAGGGACACTTAGAGAGTGAAGGATACAGAGAGTGAGGGACACACTGAGAGAGTGTGGTACACAGAGAGCGAGTGACACAGAGAGCGTGAGGGACACAGGGAGAGCAACGGACACACAGAGAGAGCGAGGGACACACAGAGAGAGTGAGGGACACAGAGAGCGAGTGACACAGAGAGCGCGAGGGGCACAGAGAGCGCGAGGGACACAGAGAGCGAGGGACACAGAGAGAGAGCGAGGGACACAGAGAGAGAGCGAGGGACACAGAGAGCGAGGGACACACAGAGAGAGCGAGGGACACAGACAGAGCAAGGGACACAGAGAGAGTGAGGGACACAGAGAGTGAGGAACACAGAGAGCGAGGGAAACAGAGAGAGCGAGGGACACAGAGAGCGAGGGACACACAGAGAGAGTGAGGGACACAGAGAATGTGGAACACAGAGAGAGTGAGGGACACAGAGAGAGTGGGGGACACAGAGAGAGTGGGGGACACAGAGCGAGGGACACAGACAGAGCGAGGGACACAGACAGAGTCGGGGACACAGAGAGTGAGGAACACAGAGAGCGAGGGAAACAGAGAGAGCGAGGGACACAGAGAGCGAGGGACACACAGAGAGAGTGAGGGACACAGAGAATGTGGAACACAGAGAGAGCGAGGGACACAGAGAGAGTGAGGGACACAGAGAGAGTGAGGGACACAGAGAGAGTGGGGGACACAGAGCGAGGGACACAGACAGAGCGAGGGACACAGACAGAGCGAGGGACACAGAGAGAGCGAGGGACACACAGAAAGGGAGGGACACAGAGAGAGTGAGGGACACAGAGAGCGCGAGTGACACAGAGAGAGCGAGGGACACAGAGAGCGAGGGACACACAGAGATAGCGAGGGACACAGAGAGTGCGGGACACACAGAGAGAGTGTGGGACACAGAGAGAGTGAATGACACAGAGAGAGAGTGTGGGACACAGAGAATGAGGGACACACAGACAGAGCCATGGACACAGAGAGAGCGAGGGACACAGAGAGCGAAGGACACACAGAGAGAGCGAGGGACATAGAGAGCGAGGGACACACAGAGAGAGTGTGGGGCACAGAGAGAGTGAGAGACACAGAGAGAGTGAGGGACACAGAGAGCGAGGGACACAGAGAGCGAGGGACACAGAGAGTGAGGGACACAGAGAGAGTGAGGGACCCAGAGGGAGCGAGGGACACAGAGAGAGCGAGGGACGCAGAGAGTGCGAGGGACACAGAGAGTGAGGGACACAGAGAGAGTGAGGGGCACAGAGAGTGAGGGACACAGAGAGCGAGGGACACACAGAAAGAGCGAGAGACACAGAGAGTGAGGGACACAGAGAGAGTGAGGGACACAGAGAGCGAGGGACACAGAGAGCGAGGGACACAGAAAGAGTCAGGGACACAGAGAGTGAGGGCCACAGAGAGAGTGAGGGACAGAGAGTGAGTGAGGGACACACAGAGAGAGTGAGGGACACAGAGAGCGAGGGACACAGAGAGTGTGGGACACATAGATCGAGGGACACCGAGAGTGTGGGACACATAGATCGAGGGACACAGAGAGTGAGGGACACAGAGAGTGAGGGACACACAGATCGAGGGACACAGAGAGTGAGGGACACAGAGAGTGAGGGACACACAGAGCGAGGGACACAGAGAGTGTGGGACACAGAGAGCGAGGGACACAGAGAGCGAGTAGCACAGAGCATGAGGGACACAAAGAGTGAGGGACACAAGAGAGCGAGGGACACACGGAGAGAGCGAGGGACACAGAGAGTGTGGGACACAGAGAGAGTGAGGGACACAGAGAGCGAGGGACACAGAGAGCGAGGGACACAGAGAGAGTCACCGACACAGAGAGTGAGGGCCAGAGAGAGAGTGAGGGACAGAGAGAGAATGAGGGACACAGAGAGAGTGAGGGTCACAGAGAGTGAGGGGCACAGAGAGAGTGAGGGACACAGAGAGTGAGGAACACAGAGAGGGCGAGGGACACAGAGAGAGCGAGGGACACAGAGAGCGAGGGACACAGAGAGAGCAAGGGACACAGAGAGAGTGAGCGACTCAGGGAGAGCGAGGGACACAGAGAGAGTGAGGGACAGAGAGAGAGCGAGGGACACAGAGAGCGCGAGGGACACAGAGAGAGCGAGGGACACAAAGAGCGAGGGAAACAGAGCACGAGGGACACAGAGAGCGAGGGACACAGAGAGTGTGGGACACAGAGAGCGAGGGACACAGAGAGTGAGGGAAACAGAGAGTGAGGGAAACACAGAGCGAGGGACACAGAGAGTGTGGGACACAGAGAGCGAGGGACACAGAGAGCGAGTAGCACAGAGCATGAGGGACACAAAGAGTGAGGGACACAGAGAGCGAGGGACACAAAGGGCATGGGACACAGAGAGTGTGGGACACAGAGAGTGTGGGACACAGAGAGCGAGGGACACAGAGCGAGGGACACAGAGAGTGAGGGGCACAGAGAGCGAGGGACACAGAGAGAGCGAGGGACACACGGAGAGCGAGGGACACAGAGAGAGCGAGGGACACACAGAGAGCGAGGGACACAGAGAGAGCGAGGGGCAGAGAGAGAGCGAGGGACACAGAGAGCCAGGGACACAGAGAGAGCGAGGGACACACAGCGAGCGAGGGACACAGAGAGAGCGAGGGGCAGAGAGAGAGCGAGGGACACAGAGAGGGAGGGACACAGAGAGAGCGAGGGACACAGAGAGCGAGGGACACAGAGAGCGAAGGACACAGAGAGCACGAGTGACACAGAGAGCGCGAGGGACACAGAGAGCGCGAGCGACACAGACACCGGGAGGGACACAGAGACCGCGAGGGACAGAGAGAGAGTGGGGGACACAGAGAGAGCGAGGGTCACAGAGAGCAAGGGACACAGAGAGCGAGGGACACTTAGAGAGTGAAGGATACAGAGAGTGAGGGACACACTGAGAGAGTGTGGGACACAGAGAGCGAGGGACACAGAGAGAGAGCGAGGGACACAGAGAGAGAGCGAGGGACACAGAGAGCGAGGGACACACAGCGAGAGCGAGGGACACAGAGAGCGAGGGACACAGAGAGTGTGGAACACAGTGAGTGAGGGACACAGAGAGAGCGAGGGACACAGAGAGTGTGGAACACATTGAGTGAGGGACACAGAGAGAGCGAGGGACACAGAGAGCGAGGGACACAGAGAGCGAGGGACACAGAGAGTGTGGAACACAGTGAGTGAGGGACACAGAGAGAGCGAGGGACACAGAGAGCGAGGGACACAGAGATAGCGAGGGACACAGAGAGCGAGGGACACACAGAGAGAGCGAGGGGCACAGACAGAGCAAGGGACACAGAGAGAGCGAGGGACATAGACAGCGAGGGACGCACAGAGAGAACGAGGGACACAGAGAGCGAGGGACACAGAGAGCGAGGGACACAGAGAGCGAGGGACACAGAGAACGAGGGACACAGAGAGCGAGGGACACAGAGAGCGAGGGAAACACAGAGAGAGTGAGGGACACAGAGAGTGAGGTACACAGAGAGCGAGGGAAACAGAGAGAGCGCGGGACACAGAGAGCGAGGGACACACAGAGAGACTGAGGGACACAGAGAGTGTGGAACACAGAGAGCGAGGGACACAGAGAGAGCGAGGGACACAGAGAGAGTGAGGGACACAGAGAGAGTGAGGGACACAGAGCGAGGGACACAGACAGAGCGAGGGACACAGACAGAGCGAGGGACACAGAGAGAGCGAGGGACACACAGAAAGTGAGGGACACAGAGAGAGTGAGGGACACAGAGAGCGCGAGTGACACAGAGAGAGCGAGGACACAGAGAGCGAGGGACACAGAGAGCGAGGGACACAGAGAGCGAGGGACACACAGAGATAGAGAGGGACACAGAGAGTGAGGGACACACAGAGAGAGTGTGGGACACAGAGAGAGTGAGTGACACAGAGAGAGAGTGTTGGACACAGAGAGTGAGGGACACACAGACAGAGCCATGGACACAGAGAGAGCGAGGGACACAGAGAGCGAGGGACACACAGAGAGAGCGAGGGACACAGAGAGCGAGGGACACACAGAGAGAGTGTGGGACACAGAGAGAGTGAGAGACACAGAGAGACTGAGGGACACAAGGAGAGCGAGGAACACAGAGAGAGCGAATGACACAGAGAGCGAGGGACACAGAGAGCAAGGGACAAAGAGAGTGAGGGACACAGAGAGAGTGAGGGACCCAGAGGGAGCGAGGGACCCAGAGAGAGCGAGGGACGCAGAGAGCGCGAGGGACACAGAGAGTGAGGGACACAGAGAGAGCGAATGACACAGAGAGCGAGGGACACAGAGAGCAAGGGACACACAGAGAGAGCGAGGGACACAGAGAGAGAGTGTTGGACACAGAGAGTGAGGGACACACAGACAGAGCCATGGACACAGAGAGAGCGAGGGACACAGAGAGCGAGGGACACACAGAGAGAGCGAGGGACACAGAGAGTGAGGGACACACAGAGAGACTGAGGGACACAGAGAGTGAGGGACACACAGAGAGAGCGAGGGACACAGAGAGCGAGGGACACACAGAGAGAGTGTGGGACACAGAGAGAGTGAGAGACACAGAGAGACTGAGGGACACAAGGAGAGCGAGGAACACAGAGAGAGCGAATGACACAGAGAGCGAGGGACACAGAGAGCAAGGGACACAGAGAGTGAGGGACACAGAGAGAGTGAGGGACCAAGAGGGAGCGAGGGACCCAGAGAGAGCGAGGGACGCAGAGAGCGCGAGGGACACAGAGAGTGAGGGACACAGAGAGAGTGAGGGGCACAGAGAGTGAGGGACACAGAGAGCGAGGGACACACAGAGAGAGCGAGAGACACAGAGAGTGAGGTACACAGAGAGAGTGAGGGACACAGAGAGAGTGGGGGACACAGAGAGAGTGGGGGACACAGAGCGAGGGACACAGACAGAGCGAGGGTCACAGAGAGCAAGGGACACAGAGAGTGTGGAACACAGAGAGCGAGGGACACAGAGAGAGCGAGGGACACAGAGAGAGCGAGGGACACAGAGAGAGTGAGGGACACAGAGAGAGTGGGGGACACAGAGCGAGGGACACAGACAGAGCGAGGGTCACAGAGAGCGAGGGACACAGAGAGTGAGGGACACAGAGAGTAAGGGACACAGAGAGAGTGAGGGACCCAGAGGGAGCGAGTGACCCAGAGAGAGCGAGGGACGCAGAGAGCGCGAGGGACACAGAGAGTGAGGGACACAGAGAGAGTGAGGGACACAGAGAGTGAGGGACACAGAGAGCGAGGGACACAGAGCGTGAGGGACACAGAGAGTGAGGGACACAGAGAGAGTGAGGGACCCAGAGGGAGCGAGGGACCCAGAGAGAGCGAGGGACGCAGAGAGCGCGAGGGACACAGAGAGTGAGGGACACAGAGAGAGTGAGGGGCACAGAGAGTGAGGGACACAGAGAGCGAGGGACACACAGAGAGAGCGATAGACACAGAGAGTGAGGGACACACTGAGAGAGTGTGGGACACAGAGAGCGAGGGACACAGAGAGCGCGAGGGACACAGAGAGCGAGGGACACACAGAGAGAGCGAGAGACACAGAGAGTGAGGG
The DNA here is from genome assembly GCF_047496885.1 of Scyliorhinus torazame. NCBI lineage: Eukaryota > Metazoa > Chordata > Chondrichthyes > Carcharhiniformes > Scyliorhinidae > Scyliorhinus > Scyliorhinus torazame. The sequence continues at coordinate 121,451 of NW_027308200.1, forward strand.
ATACACTGAGAGAGTGAGGGACACAGAGAGCGAGGGTCACAGAGAGCAAGGGACACAGAGAGCATGGGACACTTAGAGAGTGAAGGATACAGAGAGTGAAGGACACACTGAGAGAGTGTGGTACACAGAGAGCGAGTGACACAGAGAGCGTGAGGGACACAGGGAGAGCGACGGACACACAGAGAGAGCGAGGGACACACAGAGAGAGTGAGGGACACAGAGAGCGAGTGACACAGAGAGCGCGAGGGGCACAGAGAGCGCGAGGGACACAGAGAGCGAGGGACACAGAGAGAGAGCGAGGGACACAGAGAGAGAGCGAGGGACACAGAGAGCGAGGGACACACAGAGAGAGCGAGGGACACAGACAGAGCAAGGGACACAGAGAGAGTGAGGGACACAGAGAGTGAGGAACACAGAGAGCGAGGGAAACAGAGAGAGCGAGGGACATAGAGAGCGAGGGACACACAGAGAGAGTGAGGGACACAGAGAATGTGGAACACAGAGAGAGTGAGGGACACAGAGAGAGTGGGGGACACAGAGAAAGTGGGGGACACAGAGCGAGGGACACAGACAGAGCGAGGGACACAGACAGAGTGGGGGACACAGAGAGTGAGGAACACAGAGAGCGAGGGAAACAGAGAGAGCGAGGGACACAGAGAGCGAGGGACACACAGAGAGAGTGAGGGACACAGAGAATGTGGAACACAGAGAGAGCGAGGGACACAGAGAGAGTGAGGGACACAGAGAGAGTGGTGGACACAGAGAGAGTGGGGGACACAGAGCGAGGGACACAGACAGAGCGAGGGACACAGACAGAGCGAGGGACACAGAGAGAGCGAGGGACACACAGAAAGGGAGGGACACAGAGAGAGTGAGGGACACAGAGAGCGCGAGTGACACAGAGAGAGCGAGGACACAGAGAGCGAGGGACACAGAGAGCGAGGGACACAGAGAGATAGCGAGGGACACAGAGAGTGAGGGACACACAGAGAGAGTGTGGGACACAGAGAGAGTGAATGACACAGAGAGAGAGTGTGGGACACAGAGAATGAGGGACACACAGACAGAGCCATGGACACAGAGAGAGCGAGGGACACAGAGAGCGAAGGACACACAGAGAGAGCGAGGGACATAGAGAGCGAGGGACACACAGAGAGAGTGTGGGGCACAGAGAGAGTGAGAGACACAGAGAGAGTGAGGGACACAGAGAGCGAGGGACACAGAGAGCGAGGGACACAGAGAGTGAGGGACACAGAGAGAGTGAGGGACCCAGAGGGAGCGAGGGACACAGAGAGAGCGAGGGACGCAGAGAGTGCGAGGGACACAGAGAGTGAGGGACACAGAGAGAGTGAGGGGCACAGAGAGTGAGGGACACAGAGAGCGAGGGACACACAGAGAGAGCGAGAGACACAGAGAGTGAGGGAAACAGAGAGAGTGAGGGACACAGAGAGCGAGGGACACAGAGAGCGAGGGACACAGAGAGCGAGGGACACAGAAAGAGTCAGGGACACAGAGAGTGAGGGACACAGAGAGAGCGAAGGACACAGAGAGTGCGAGGGACTCAGAGAGTGAGGGGCACAGAGAGCGAGGGACACAGAGAGAGCGAGAGACACAGAGAGAGCGAGGGACACACAGAGAGCGAGGGACACAGGGAGAGCGAGGGGTAGAGAGAGAGTAAGGGACACAGAGAGCCAGGGACACAGAGAGAGCGAGGGACACACAGCGAGCGAGGGACACAGAGAGAGCGAGGGGCAGAGAGAGAGCGAGGGACACAGAGAGCGAAGGACACAGAGAGCGAAGGACACAGAGAGCACGAGTGACACAGAGAGCGCGAGGGACACAGAGAGTGCGAGCGACACAGACACCGGGAGGGACACAGAGACCGCGAGGGACAGAGAGAGACAGTGGGGGACACAGAGAGAGCGAGGGTCACAGAGAGCAAGGGACACAGAGAGCAAGGGACACAGAGAGTGAAGGATACAGAGAGTGAGGGACACACTGAGAGAGTGTGGGACACAGAGAGCGAGTGACACAGAGAGCGCTAGGGACACAGAGAGCGCGAGGGACACAGAGAGCGAGGGACACAGAGAGTGTGGAACACAGAGAGAGTGTGGGACACAGAGAGAGCGAGGGACACAGAGAGAGCGAGGGACACAGAGAGCAAGGGACACAGAGAGAGCGAGGGACATAGAGAGCGAGGGACGCACAGAGAGAACGAGGGACACAGAGAGCGAGGAAAACACAGAGCGAGTGAGAGACACAGAGAGTGAGGAACACAGAGAGCGAGGGAAACAGATATAGCGAGGGACAAAGTAAGCGAGGGACACACAGAGAGAGTGAGGGACACAGGGAGTGTGGAACACAGAGAGCGAGGGACACAGAGAGAGCGAGGGACACAGAGAGAGCGAGGGACACAGAGAGAGTGAGGGACACAGAGAGAGTAAGGGACACAGAGCGAGGGTCACAGACAGAGCGAGGGACACAGAGAGAGCGAGGGACACAGAGAGAGCGAGGGACACAGAGAGAGTGAGGGACACAGAGAGAGTGAGGGACACAGAGCGAGGGACACAGACAGAGCGAGGGACACAGAGAGAGCGAGGGACACAAAGAGCGAGGGACACAGAGCACGAGGGACACAGAAAGCGAGGGACACAGAGAGTGAGGAAAACAGAGAGTGAGGGACACAGAGAGAACGAGGGACACAAAGAGTGAGGCACACAGAGAGCGAGGGACCCAGAGAGCGATTAACACAGAGAACGAGGGACACAGAGAGTGAGGGACACAGTGCACGAGGGACACAGAGAGCGCGAGGGACACAGAGAGCCCGAGGGACACACAGAAAGGGAGGGACACAGACAGAGCGAGGGTCACAGACCGAGGGACACTGAGAGAGCGAGGGACACAGAGAGAGCGATGGACACCGAGAGAGCGAGGGACACAGAGAGAGCGAGGGACACAGCGAGAGCGAGGGACACAGCTAGAGCGAGGGACACAGAGAGAGCGAGGGACACATGGAGGAAGAGGGACACAGAGAGAGCGAGGGACACAGAGAGAGCGAGGGACACAGATAGAGCGAGGGACACATGGAGGAAGAGGGACACAGAGGGAGCGAGGGACACGCAGAGAGCGAGGGACACAGAGAGTGAGGGACACAGAGAGCAAGGGACACAGCGAGAGAGAGAGAGGGACACAGAGAGTGAGAAACAGAGAGCGCGAGGGACACAGAGAGAGCGAGGGACACAGAACGTGAGGGATACAGAGAGTGAGGTACACAGAGAGCGAGGGACACAGAGAGCGAGTAACACAGAGCACGAGGGACACAGAGAGAGCGAGGGACACAGAGAGAGCGAGGGACACAGAGAGAGTGAGGGACACAGAGAGAGTGAGGGACACAGAGCGAGGGACACAGACAGAGCGAGGGACACAGAGAGAGCGAGGGACTCAAAGAGCGAGGGACACAGAGCACGAGGGACACAGAGAGCGAGGGACACAGAGAGTGAGGGAAACAGAGAGTGAGGGACACAGAGAGAACCAGGGACACAGAGAGTGTGGCACACAGAGAGCGAGGGACCCAGAGAGCGATTAACACAGAGAACGAGGGACACAGAGAGTGAGGGACACAGTGCACGAGGGACACAGAGAGCGTGAGGGACACAGAGAGCCCGAGGGACACACAGAAAGGGAGGGACACAGACAGAGCGAGGGTCACAGACCGAGGGACACTGAGAGAGCGAGGGACACAGAGAGAGCGATGGACACAGAGAGAGCAAGGGACACAGAGAGCAAGGGACACAGCGAGAGCGAGGGACACAGAGAGAGCGAGGGACACAGAGAGAGCGAGAGCGAGGGACACAGCTAGAGCGAGGGACACAGAGAGAGCGAGGGACACATGGAGGAAGAGGGACACAGAGAGAGCGAGGGACACAGAGAGAGCGAGGGACACAGATAGAGTGAGGGACACATGGAGGAAGAGGGACACAGAGGGAGCGAGGGACACACAGAGAGCGAGGGACACAGAGAGTGAAGGACACAGAGAGCAAGGGACAGAGCGAGAGAGAGAGAGGGACACAGAGAGTGAGAAACAGAGAGCGCGAGGGACACAGAGAGAGCGAGGGACACAGAACGTGAGGGATACAGAGAGTGAGGTACACAGAGAGCGAGGGACACAGAGAGCGAGTAACACAGAGCACGAGGGACACAGAGAGAGCGAGGGACACAGAGAGAGCGAGGGACACAGAGAGAGTGAGGGACACAGAGAGAGTGAGGGACACAGAGAGAGGGACACAGACAGAGCGAGAGACACAGAGAGAGTGAGGGACACAGAGAGAGTGAGGGACACAGAGAGAGTGAGGGACACAGAGAGAGGGACACAGAGAGAGCGAGGGACACAGAGAGAGTGAGGGACACAGAGAGAGTGAGGGACACAGAGAGAGTGAGGGACACAGAGAGAGGGACACAGAGAGAGCGAGCGACACAGAGAGAGTGAGGGACACAGAGAGAGTGAGGGACACAGAGAGAGGGACACAGAGAGAGCGAGGGACACAGAGAGAGTGAGGGACACAGAGAGAGGGACACAGACAGAGCGAGAGACACAGAGAGAGCGAGGTACACAAAGAGCGAGGGACACAGAGCACGAGGGACACAGAGAGCAAGGGACACAGAGAGTGAGGGAAACAGAGAGTGAGGGACACAGAGAGAACGAGGGACACTGAGAGTGAGGCACACAGAGAGCGAGGGACCCAGAGAGCGATTAACACAGAGAACGAGGGACACAGAGAGTGAGGGACACAGTGCACGAGGGACACAGAGAGCGCGAGGGACACAGAGAGCCCGAGGGACACACAGAAAGGGAGGGACACAGACAGAGCGAGGGTCACAGACCGAGGGACACTGAGAGCGCGAGGGACACAGAGAGTGCGAGGGACACAGAGAGAGCGAGGGACACAGAGAGAGCGAGGGACAAACTGAGAGCGAGGGACACAGAGAGCGAGGGACACAGAGAGAGCGAGGGACACAGAGGGAGTGAGCGACACAGAGAGCGCGAGGGACACAGAGAGAGAGAGGGACACAAAGAGCGAGGGACACAGAGCACCAGGGACACAGAGAGGGAGGGTCACAGAGAGTGTGGGACACAGAGAGTGAGGGACACAGAGAGTGAGGGTCACAGAGAGAGTGAGGGACACAGAGAGAGCGAGGGACACAGAGATCGTGAGGGACACAGCGAGAGCGAGGGACACAGAGAAAGGGAGGGACACAGACAGAGCGAGGGTCACAGACCGAGCTACACAGAGAGCGCGAGTGACACAGAGAGAGCGAGTGACACAAAGAGCGAGAGACACAGAGCACGAGGGACACAGAGAGCGAGGGACACAGAGAGCGATTAACACAGAGAACGAGGGACACAGAGAGTGAGGGACACAGTGCACGAGGGACACAGAGAGTGCGAGGGACACAGAGAGAGCGAGGGGCACAGAGAGTGAGGGACACAGAGAGAGCGAGGGACACAGAGAGAGCGAGGGACACAGACCGAGGGACACAGAGAGAGCGAGGAACACAGAGAGAGTGAGGGACACACAGAAAGAGAGGGACACCGAGAGAGTGAGGGACACCGAGAGAGCGAGGGACACAGAGAGAGCGAGGGGCACAGAGAGTGAGGGACACAGAGAGAGCGAGCGACACAGAGAGCGAAGGGCACAGAGAGCGAGGGGCACAGAGAGCAAGGGACACAGAGAGCGAGGGACACAGAGAGCGAGGGACACACAGAGAGAGTGAGGGACACAGAGAGAGCGAGGGACACAGAGAGCAGGGGACACAGAGAGAGTGAGGGACACAGAGAGAACGAGGGACACAGAGAGCGCGAGGGACACAGAGAGCACGAGGGACACAGAGAGCGATGGACAGAGAGAGAGGGACAGAGAGAGAGAGGGGCACTGAGAGAGAGACAGAGAGACAGGGACACAGAGAGAGTGAGAGACACAGCGAGAGCAAGGGACACAGAGCGAGCGAGGGACACAGCGAGAGCGAGGGACACAGAAAGAGCGAGGGACACAGAGAGTGAGGGACACAGAGAGAGCAAGGAACCTGGAGAGAGCGAGGGACACAGAGAGTGAGAAACAGAGAGCGCGAGGGACACAGAGAAAGCGAGGGACACAGAACGCGAGGGATACAGAGAGTGAGGGACACAGAGAGCGAGGGACACAGAGAGCGAGTAACACAGAACACGAGGGACACAGAGAGAGCGAGGGACACAGAGAGAGCGAGGGACACAGAGAGCGTGAGGGACACAGAGAGTGAGGGACACAGAGAGAGTGGGGCACAGAGAGTGAGGGACACAGAGAGCGAGGGACACAAAGAGAGAGTGAGGGACACAGAGAGTGAGGGTCACAGAGAGAGTGAGGGACACAGAGAGCGAGGGACACAGAGATAGAGGGACACAGAGAGAGCCAGGGACACAGAGAGTGCGAGGGACACAGAGAGAGTGAGGGACACAGAGAGAGCGAAGGACAAACTGAGAGCGAGGGGCACAGAGAGCGAGGGGCACAGAGAGCGAGGGACACAGAGAGAGAGCGAGTGACACAGACAAAGCCAGGGACACAGAGAACGAGGGACACACAGAAAGGGAGGGACACAGAGAGAGTGAGGGACACAGAGAGAGTGAGGGACACAGACCGAGTGACACAGACAGAGTGAGGGACACAGAGAGAGCCAGGGACACAGAGAGAGTGAGGGACACACAGAAAGGGAGGGACACTTAGAGAGTGAGGGACACAGAGAGTGCGAGGGACACACAGTAAGGGAGGGACACAGAGAGAGCGAGGGACACAGAGAGCGAGGGACACAGAGAGAGCGAGGGACACAGACAAAGCCAGGGACACAGAGAGAGCGAGGGACACACAGAAAGAGAGGGACACAGAGAGAGTGAGGGACACAGAGAGAGCGAGGGCCACAGAGAGAGCGAGGGGCACAGAGAGCGAGGGGGACAGAGAGTGAGGGACACACAGAGAGAGCGAGTGACACAGACAAAGCCAGGGACACAGAGAGAGCGAGGGGCACACAGAAAGGGAGGGACACAGAGAGAGTGAGGGACACAGAGAGAGCGAGGCGCACAGAGAGTGAGGGACACACAGAGAGAGCGAGTGACACAGACAAAGCCAGGGACACAGAGAGAGCGAGGGGCACAGAGAGAGCGAGGGTCACAGAGAGTGAGGGACACAGAGAGAGCGAGGGGCACAGAGAGTGAGGGACACAGAGAGAGCGAGGGACACAGAGAGAGCGAGGGACACAGACCGAGGGACACAGAGAGAGCGAGGGACACAGAGAGAGTGAGGGACACACAGAAAGAGAGGGACACAGAGAGAGTGAGGGACACAGAGAGAGCGAGGGCCACAGAGAGAGCGAGGGGCACAGAGAGCGAGGGGGACAGAGAGTGAGGGACACACAGAGAGAGCGAGTGACACAGACAAAGCCAGGGACACAGAGAGAGCGAGGGGCACACAGAAAGGGAGGGACACAGAGAGAGTGAGGGACACAGAGAGCACGAGGGACACAGAGAGCGCGAGGGACACAGAGAGCACGAGGGACACAGAGAGCGATGGACAGAGAGAGAGGGACAGAGAGAGAGAGGGGCACTGAGAGAGAGACAGAGAGACAGGGACACAGAGAAAGAGGGACACAGAGAAAGAGGGACACAGAGAGAGAGGGACTGAGAGAGAGGGACAGTGAGGAACGCAGCGAAAGAGAGTGGGACAGAGGGAGAGAGTGGGACACAGCGAGAGAGACAAAGAGAGGGGGACACATGGAGGGAGAGGGACACAGAGAGAGCGAGAGACACAGCGAGAGCAAGGGACACAGAGCGAGCGAGGGACACAGCGAGAGCGAGGGACACAGAAAGAGCGAGGGACACAGAGAGTGAGGGACACAGAGAGAGCAAGGGACCTAGAGAGAGCGAGGGACACAGAGAGTGAGAAACAGAGAGCGCGAGGGACACAGAGAAAGCGAGGGACACAGGACGCGAGGGATACAGAGAGTGAGGGACACAGAGAGCGAGGGACACAGAGAGCGAGTAACACAGAGCACGAGGGACACAGAGAGCGTGAGGGACACAGCGAGAGCGAGGGACACAGAGAAAGGGAGGGACACAGACAGAGCGAGGGTCACAGACCGAGCTACACAGAGAGCGCGAGGGACACAGAGAGAGCGAGTGACACAAAGAGCGAGAGACACAGAGCACGAGGGACACAGAGAGCGAGGGACACAGAGAGCGATTAACACAGAGAACGAGGGACACACAGAGTGAGGGAAACAGTGCACGAGGGACACAGAGAGTGCGAGGGACACAGAGAGAGCGAGGGGCACAGAGTGTGAGGGACACAGAGAGAGCGAGGGACACAGAGAGAGCGAGGGACACAGACCGAGGGACACAGAGAGAGCGAGGAACACAGAGAGAGTGAGGGACACACAGAAAGAGAGGGACACCGAGAGAGTGAGGGACACCGAGAGAGCGAGGGACACAGAGAGAGCGAGGGGCACAGAGAGTGAGGGACACAGAGAGAGCGAGCGACACAGAGAGCGAAGGGCACAGAGAGCGAGGGGCACAGAGAGCAAGGGACACAGAGAGCGAGGGACACAGAGAGCGAGGGGCACAGAGAGCGAGGGACACACAGAGAGAGCGCGTGACACAGACAAAGCCAGGGACACAGAGAGAGCGAGGGACACACAGTAAGGGAGGGACACAGAGAGAGTGAGGGACACAGAGAGAGCGAGGGACACAGAGAGCAGGGGACACAGAGAGAGTGAGGGACACAGAGAGAACGAGGGACACAGAGAGCGCGAGGGACACAGAGAGCACGAGGGACACAGAGAGCGATGGACAGAGAGAGAGGGACAGAGAGAGAGAGGGGCACTGAGAGAGAGACAGAGAGACAGGGACACAGAGAGAGCGAGAGACACAGCGAGAGCAAGGGACACAGAGCGAGCGAGGGACACAGCGAGAGCGAGGGACACAGAAAGAGCGAGGGACACAGAGAGTGAGGGACACAGAGAGAGCAAGGGACCTAGAGAGAGCGAGGGACACAGAGAGTGAGAAACAGAGAGCGCGAGGGACACAGAGAAAGCGAGGGACAAAGAACGCGAGGGATACAGAGAGTGAGGGACACAGAGAGCGAGGGACACAGAGAGCGAGTAACACAGAGCACGAGGGACACAGAGAGAGCGAGGGACACAGAGAGAGCGAGGGACACAGAGCGTGAGGGACACAGAGAGTGAGGGACACAGAGAGTGAGGGACACAGAGAGCGAGGGACACAGAGAGAGCGAGGGACACAGAGCGTGAGGGACACAGAGAGTGAGGGACACAGAGAGTGAGGGACACAGAGAGAGCGAGGGACACAGAGCGTGAGGGACACAGAGAGTGAGGGACACAGAGAGTGAGGGACACAGAGCGTGAGGGACACAGAGAGCGAGGGACACAGAGAGTGAGGGACACAGAGAGCGAGGGACACAGAGAGTGAGTAACACAGAGCACGAGGGACACAGAGAGAGCGAGGGACACAGAGAGAGCGAGGGACACAGAGCGTGAGGGACACAGAGAGTGAGGGACACAGAGAGAGTGGGGCACAGAGAGTGAGGGACACAGAGAGCGAGGGACACAAAGAGAGAGTGAGGGACACAGAGAGTGAGGGTCACAGAGAGAGTGAGGGACACAGAGAGCGAGGGACACAGAGAGCGAGGGACACAGAAGCGCCAGGGACACAGAGAGTGCGAGGGACACAGAGAGAGTGAGGGACACAGAGAGAGCGAAGGACAAACTGAGAGCGAGGGGCACAGAGAGCGAGGGGCACAGAGAGCGAGGGACACAGAGAGAGAGCGAGTGACAGAGACAAAGCCAGGGACACAGAGAACGAGGGACACACAGAAAGGGAGGGACACAGAGAGAGTGAGGGACACAGAGAGAGTGAGGGACACAGACCGAGTGACACAGACAGAGCGAGGGACACAGAGAGAGCCAGGGACACAGAGAGAGTGAGGGACACACAGAAAGGGAGGGACACTTAGAGAGTGAGGGACACAGAGAGTGCGAGGGACACACAGTAAGGGAGGGACACAGAGAGAGCGAGGGACACAGAGAGCGAGGGACACAGAGAGAGCGAGGGACACAGACAAAGCCAGGGACACAGAGAGAGCGAGGGACACACAGAAAGAGAGGGACACAGAGAGAGTGAGGGACACAGAGAGAGCGAGGGCCACAGAGAGAGTGAGGGGCACAGAGAGCGAGGGGGACAGAGAGTGAGGGACACACAGAGAGAGCGAGTGACACAGACAAAGCCAGGGACACAGAGAGAGCGAGGGGCACACAGAAAGGGAGGGACACAGAGAGAGTGAGGGACACAGAGAGAGCGAGGCGCACAGAGAGTGAGGGACACACAGAGAGAGCGAGTGACACAGACAAAGCCAGGGACACAGAGAGAGCGAGGGGCACAGAGAGAGCGAGGGTCACAGAGAGTGAGGGACACAGAGAGAGCGAGGGGCACAGAGAGTGAGGGACACAGAGAGAGCGAGGGACACAGAGAGAGCGAGGGACACAGACCGAGGGACACAGAGAGAGCGAGGGACACAGAGAGAGTGAGGGACACACAGAAAGAGAGGGACACAGAGAGAGTGAGGGACACAGAGAGAGCGAGGGCCACAGAGAGAGCGAGGGGCACAGAGAGCGAGGGGGACAGAGAGTGAGGGACACACAGAGAGAGCGAGTGACACAGACAAAGCCAGGGACACAGAGAGAGCGAGGGGCACACAGAAAGGGAGGGACACAGAGAGAGTGAGGGACACAGAGAGCACGAGGGACACAGAGAGCGCGAGGGACACAGAGAGCACGAGGGACACAGAGAGCGATGGACAGAGAGAGAGGGACAGAGAGAGAGAGGGGCACTGAGAGAGAGACAGAGAGACAGGGACACAGAGAAAGAGGGACACAGAGAAAGAGGGACACAGAGAGAGAGGGACTGAGAGAGAGGGACAGTGAGGAACGCAGCGAAAGAGAGTGGGACAGAGGGAGAGAGTGGGACACAGCGAGAGAGACAAAGAGAGGGGGACACATGGAGGGAGAGGGACACAGAGAGAGCGAGAGACACAGCGAGAGCAAGGGACACAGAGCGAGCGAGGGACACAGCGAGAGCGAGGGACACAGAAAGAGCGAGGGACACAGAGAGTGAGGGACACAGAGAGAGCAAGGGACCTAGAGAGAGCGAGGGACACAGAGAGTGAGAAACAGAGAGCGCGAGGGACACAGAGAAAGCGAGGGACACAGGACGCGAGGGATACAGAGAGTGAGGGACACAGAGAGCGAGGGACACAGAGAGAGCGAGGGACACAGAGAGCGTGAGGGACGCAGAGAGTGAGGGACACAGAGAGAGCGAGAGACACAGCGAGAGCAAGGGACACAGAGAACGAGGGACACAGAGAGAGCGAGGGGCAGAGAGAGAGTGAGGGACACGAGAGCCAGGGACACAGAGTGAGCGAGGAACACAGCGAGAGAGAGGGGGACACAGCGAGAGGGACGGGTACACAGCGAGAGAGAGAGGGACACAGCGAGTGAGCGAGGAACACAGCGAGAGAGAGAGAGGGGGACACAGCGAGAGGGACGGGTACACAGCGAGAGAGAGAGGGACACAGCGAGAGAGCGAGGAACACAGCGAGAGAGAGGGGTACACAGCGAGAGAGAGAGGGACACAGCGAGAGAGAGAGGGACACAGCGAGTGAGCGAGGAACACAGCGAGAGAGAGGGGGACACAGCGAGAGGGACGGGTACACTGCGAGAGGGACGGGTACACAGCGAGAGAGAGAGGGACACAGCGAGTGAGCGAGGAACACAGCGAGAGAGAGAGAGGGGGACACAGCGAGAGAGAGGGGTACACAGCGAGAGGGACGGGTACACAGCGAGAGAGGGAGGGACACAGCGAGTGAGCGAGGAACACAGCGAGAGAGAGAGAGACGGGGACACAGCGAGAGGGACGGGTCCACAACGAGAGAGAGAGGGACACAGCGAGAGAGCAAGGAACACAGCGAGAGATAGGGGGACACAGCGAGAGAGAGAGGGACGCAGCGAGAGAGAGTGAGGGACGCAGCGAGAGAGAGGGGGACACATCGAGAGGGACGGGTACACAACTAGAGAGAGAGGGACACAGCGAGAGAGCGAGGAACACAGCGAGAGAGACAGAGAGAGCGAGGGACACAAAGAGCGAGGGGCACAGAGCACGAGGAACACAGAGAGCGAGGGGCACAGAGAGTGAGGGAAACAGAGAGTGAGGGACACAGAGAGAACGAGGGACACAGAGAGCGATTAACACAGAGAACGAGGGACACAGAGAGTGAGGGACACAGAGAGTGAGGGACACAGTGCACGAGGGACACAGAGAGCGCGAGGGACACAGAGAGCCCGAGGGACACACAGAAAGGGAGGGACACAGACAGAGCGAGGGTCACAGACCGAGGGACACTGAGAGAGCGAGGGACACAGAGAGAGCGATGGACACAGAGAGAGCGAGGGACACAGAGAGCAAGGGACACAGAGAGCGAGGGACACAGAGAGAGCGAGGGACACAGAGAGAGCGAGGGACACAGCGAGAGCGAGGGACACAGCTAGAGCGAGGGACACAGAGAGAGCGAGGGACACATGGAGGAAGAGGGACACAGAGAGAGCGAGGGACACAGAGAGAGCGAGGGACACAGAGAGTGAGGGACACAGAGAGCAAGGGACACAGCGAGAGAGAGAGAGGGACACAACGAGAGAGAGGGTGACACAGAGAGAGCAAGGGACACAGAGAGCAAGGGACACAGAGAGCAAGGGACACAGCGAGAGAGAGAGGGACACAACGAGAGAGAGGGGGACACAGCGAGAGGGACGGGTACACAGCGAGAGAGAGTGGGACGCAGCGAGAGAGAGTGAGGGACGCAGCGAGAGAGAGAGGGGGACACATCGAGAGGGACGGGTACACAGCGAGAGAGAGAGGGACACAGCGAGAGAGCGAGGAACACAGCGAGAGAGACAGAGAGAGCGAGGGACACAAAGAGCGAGGGACACAGAGCACAAGGGACACAGAGAGCGAGGGACACAGAGAGTGAGGGAAACAGAGAGTGAGGGACACAGTGAGAACGAGGGACACAGAGAGTGAGGGACACAGAGAGCGATTAACACAGAGAACGAGGGACACAGAGATTGAGGGACACAGTGCACGAGGGACACAGAGAGCGCGAGGGACACAGAGAGCCCGAGGGACACACAGAAAGGGAGGGACACAGACAGAGCGAGGGTCACAGACCGAGGGACACTGAGAGAGCGAGGGACACAGAGAGAGCGTGGGACACAGAGAGAGCGAGGGACACACAGAAAGGGAGGGACACAGAGAGAGTGAGGGACACAGAGAGAGCGAGGGACACAGAGAGATCGAGGGACACAGAGAGCGAGGGACACAGATAGCGAGGTACACACAGAGAGAGCAAGGGACACAGACAGAGCCAGGGACACAGAGAGAGCAAGGGACATAGAGAGCGAGGGACACACAGAGAGAGCGAGGAACAGAGAGAGTGAGGAACACAGAGAGCGAGGGAAACAGAGAGAGCGAGGGACACAGAGAGAGCGAGGGACACAGAGAGTGAGGGACACAGAGAGAGTGAGGGACACAGACCGAGGGACACAGACAGAGCGAGGGGCACAGAGAGAGCGAGGGACGCAGAGAGAGCGAGGGACACAGAGAGTGAGGGACACAGAGAGCAAGGGACACAGCGAGAGAGAGAGAGGGACACAACGAGAGAGAGGGGGACAGGGAGAGAGCAAGGGACACAGAGAGCAAGGGACACAGAGAGCAAGGGACACAGCGAGAGAGAGAGGGACACAACGAGAGAGAGGGGGACACAGCGAGAGGGACGGGTACACGGCGAGAGAGTGAGGGACACAGCGAGAGAGAGAGGGACACAGCGAGTGAGAGAGGACCGCAGCGAGAGAGAGAGGGGCACAGCGAGAGAGAGAGGAGCACACCGAGTGAGGGAGGGACACAGCGAGAGAGAGTGGGACAGCACGGTAGCCTTGTGGATAGCACAATTGTTTCACAGCTCCAGGGTCCCAGGTTCGATTCCGGCTTGGGTCACTCTCTGTGCGGAGTCTGCACATCCTCCCCGTGTCTGCGTGGGTTTCCTCCGGGTGCTCCGGTTTCCTCCCACAGTCCAAAGATGTGCAGGTTAGGTGGATTGGCCATGATAAATTGCCCTTAGTGTCCAGAATTGCCCTTAGCGTTGTGGGGTTACTGGGTTATGGGGATAGGGTGGCGGTGTTGACCTTGGGTGGCGTGCTCTTTCCAAGAGCTGGTGCAGACTCGATGGGCCGAATGGCCACCTTCTGCACTGTAAATTCTATGATAATCTATGACACAGCGAAAGAGAGAGAGGGACACAGCGAGAGAGCGGGGAACACAGCGAGAGAGAGGGGGACACAGCGAGAGGGACGTGTACACAGCGAGAGAGAGAGGGACACAGCGAGTGAGCGAGGAACACAGCGAGAGAGAGAGAGGGGGACACAGCGAGAGGGACGGGTACACAGCGAGAGAGAGAGGGACACAGCGAGAGAGCGAGGAACACAGCGAGAGAGAGGGGGACACAGCGAGAGAGAGAGGGAAGCAGCGAGAGAGAGTGAGGGACGCAGCGAGAGAGAGAGGGGGACACAGCGAGAGGGACGGGTACACAGCGAGAGAAGGACACAGCGAGAGAGCGAGGAACACAGCGAGAGAGACAGCGAGACGGGGACACATAGAGGGAGAGGGACACAGAGAGAGTGAGACAGATAGAAAGAGGTACGCAGTGAAAGAGAGGGATAGAGTGAGATAGGACACAGACAGCGAGAGAGAGGGACACAGAGGGAGAGAGGGATACAGAGAGGGACAGTGAGAGGTGGGCACACAGACAGAGTAAGGGACACACACACAGAAAGAGGTACACAGCGGGTCAGGATCTGAGGTTTCGGAGGCGTGAGTGGGTCAGGGATTGAGAGTTAGGGGACATGAGGGTGTGAGGGTTCCAGGACGTGAGGCAGTCAGGACATTGGGGTTATTAAACTGACCGTTTTCATTGAATCCAAATTGTTTCATTACAAATTCTAATCTCAGGAATTGACATCAGAGGATTTCAGTGAAAAATCCCATTGATCCTCACTGTCTAATAAAATTATGTTGTTGCCGATGACCGTGTACTGATTCAGGAATAAACTTTTCATCTCACAGTGAGAAAAAGTCAAATTGAATCCAGATTTATAGAGCAGCTCATTGAAGAAATCTGTCTGTGAACAACATGTAAAATATGAAGTGAAACTTTGCAATGAGCTTTGTTTTTGTGGCCAGGAATCTACTCTCCAAATGGAGGCAGAAATGAAGTTGTGTTTAACTCACATTCTGTGATTTCTTGCTGCTTTTTACTCATTCTATGGAGAGCCTTCCTAAGGCGACAGACGAATAGTCATTCCAAACATGTCAGAAATTCAGAGGTAAACAAATGTTAAACCAAACACAGAAATAATGACAGGACAGAATCTGTTGCTAACTGCTGAATTAACATAACCATAGACAGGACAAGTGTCTTCCTTAGCAGACACAGGAACCACACCGAGGGGGGCATTCCTCACAGAAAGTCGGGGGTGGGGTCTGCACACAGGTCACTGAGGAGATCTCAGTCCAAACTGTTTCTAATCATTTCCCAATACTATTTTAAATTACGATTCAATCCTATTGGAAGGGAGTGAGTGAGAGATATGGCAGATGCAGTACAACGTGGATAAATGTGAGGTTATCCACTTGGGTAGAGAAAATAAGAACGTCCCTGTCTAATAATTACATTTAATCCAATTTTTTCTGTCCTGCTCAGTGAACAACACTGGTGTGGGGAAGGCCAAGGGTTAGCTGAAGTCACATTCTGTGTGTGTGGGGCTGAGCAGCAAGGAGATCAGTATCTCTTGGCCAGCATTTACATGTCAATAGAGAGCTGTGGTCTGAGACAGACATTCCACACATGGCAGAGACTAGGGGTGGAGTCTGCTCACAGCTCACTGAGGATATATCTGTGTCTGAGGGACTTCAGTTCACAAACCAAAAACTCACTACACTCAAAACATTACCCCTCTGCTTCAGTGTGTGTGTGTGTGTGTGTCAATCTGCCTGTTTTGAGCTGTGCATTTTGGGTGTTGACATGTTACTGATTGACTCGAGATTGGAGATGTTGAACTCCTGTTGTGCTGTTTTGAATATTTTATTAAAATGTCCCTGTTATTGCCTTTATAATCAATGTTATCTCCTTTTTTTCTCCAGAGGCGTTTTTATTTGGAGAACTGGAAGGAAGTCGGGAATCCAGTGAGGAGGACGAGGGAGGGTGAATTCTTCCCGAGGGAGCGCTGGCTGAGGCCTGTTCCGCAGGCTTCACCCGGGTTATTACCCTGACTGAGGTTTAATTTTAATATTGGAGGGATCAAAAAGAGTGAGGGAGGGAGGGAGACAGAAATACGTATAAGAGGGATAGAGAGACAGCGAGAAACACAAGAGAAGGGGATTTTCACAGTAACTTCATTGCAGTATTAATGTCAGCCTAATTGTGACAATAAAAAGATTTTGAGTATTAATTGTCTCAATCTTTTTTAACCTCTGGTTGAAAGCTGTGACTTATTTGTATTCGGATGTTGCTGAGGGGTTGTAAAACTGAAAAGGGGACCCTGGGCTCTCGCTGTATTAAATAGTTTCAATCTTTTCCTGTGGTTTAGTTAATTTTCTCCCTCTTTTTCCCAGGAATTTGAATTTTGAAAGACTGCAATGTGAGCAGGAATCTTTGGGTAAGGGTATTTCTCCAGAGCATGGATGGATGGACTGAGGCCTACTCCACAGGCCGCACTCACGTGAGTTGTCTCTTTATTGCAGCCCCGGCCTTGCACTTAGACACAAACACATTAACCCTTTGGTGGGCGGCAAAGAGTAAAATACAAATCTGGAATATGAAGCTGTCTAATTTTGTTCCAAAAATAACAGGGGTTATATTAATTCTGAGCGTCCCAGGGGTGGGGGTATGGGGTGCGGTGTGTGTGTGGGGTGGGGGGTGGGGGGCATTTCACTGTTTCAGCCACTCTCTGTAATCTGGTAGAGAGAGAGAGAGAAATCTCAGATCAGAAACTCTGAACTCAATTTTGAAAGTGGTCATCATTTGTTGGGCTCTCCCTGTGCCCAGGTTGCCGGCATAATTCACAAAATTAACGATAGTGGGGTCACTTTTAAATGAACCCATTGACTGTAAAGTAATCTCGATTGCCCGGAATTAAAGTCCCTTGACTTGAAGCGGGTCTAATTCTGGAATGAAGCCTGTATTTTAGGCCGAGGCACAAGTATGAGAGTGAAATTAAATTCGCAGGAGGTCATTTGAATTCAGTTTGCTGTGGTTGTGAATGTTGGATTCCTGTGTGTGACCCTGTCTCTCTCTCTCTTTCTCCTTCCCAACTATTAGGATGATAGAAAGAGAGAGAGAGAGAAGTACAGAAAGAGTGTGGGGCTGGGGGGTAATAGAGATTAGAGAGAGGGAGAGGAGAAAGACAGAGATGGTGGAGGGAGAGGGAGGTCGTGAAAAAGAGAGGCTTTCTCTCCCTTTCTGTCTTCCTTCCATTCTTGCCCCTCTCTCTCTCTCTCTGTCTCCCCAGCTTTCTGCCACTATCTGTCCATTTCTCTCCAGCTTTTTAGTGTCTCTTTAAACCTTTAATCTAAGAAAACCACCCCACAAACTGCAATGGGGAGTCTCATCACATCTTTCTGGGGATACCCTGATTAGAGAAACAAATAGAACTAAATGCTGGGAGGCTGATGAGGGATAACGAGGGAGACAGAAATATGAATGAGAGGGATAGTGGGACCGAATGAGATAGCGAGAGAGAGAGAAAGAGAAAGACGAGGGAAGTGGGAACTGTCTCTCAATCTTTTTTATTCTGTGGTTTATAACTGAGATTAGTGTAGGTGGATGTTGCTGAGAGTTTGTGTGACTGAGAGGGGGAATCTTGGCCTCTTGCTGTGCTACAAGTGAAAACATTTTCCTGCGTTTTAGTTAATTTTCTCCCTCTTTTTCCCAGGAATTTGAACTTTGAAGACTGCAATGCGACCAGGAATCTTTGGACAAAGGCTATTCTCCAGAGGACAAGTGGATGGACTGAGGCCTACTCCACAGGCCGCACTCACGTGAGTTGTCTCTTTATTGCCGCCCTGGCCTTGCACTTCGACACAAACACATTAACCCTTTGGTGGGCGGCAAAGAGTAAAATACAAATCTGGAATATAAAGCTGTCTAATTTTGTTCCAAAATAACAGGGGTTATGTTAATTCTGAGCATCCCGGGTATGTGTGGTGGAGGGGGGGATTTCACTGTCTCAGCCACTCTCTGCAACCTGGTAGCAAATGTCAACGACACTCAACACTGCCGACTGCACCTTCTGGGATCTTTCTGTGTGCCAATGGATTTTGTTTTAAAAAGGTTTTTCTTCGTTTTAAGAGGCAGTTTAACTCTTTCAGAAACTGAAGGGACTTCTCCAGGGATGTTCCAATCCACACATGACACGGCGGGGGTGGGGTGGGGGGGGTGGTGTTAGGTGCAGTGGGGAATGGGGCTCCCAGCAGGAGTGAGGAGGGGGGGGGGGGGAGAAGGACAGTGTCCCATCTGGTTAGGTCCAGATTGCTGCTGCTGTGGGATCTTGCTGTTCACTCACAGGCCTGTGGCCTTTGCCCGCGCAGCAACAGTGACCACAACTCTGAAAATAAAATAGCTCTCTTCCTGTGTTTGAGTGGGTTTCGCCCCCACAACCCAAAGATTTGCAGGGTAGGTGGATTGGCCACGTGAAATTGTCCCTTAATTGGAAAAAATTAATTAGGTACTCTAAATTTATAAAAATAAATAAATAAATATAGAGTACCTACTTTTTTTTTAATGAAATAGCTCACGGACTGCAAAGTGGGTTCGAAGGTCTCGAATTTTAAAGTCTTAAACTTGAGTGCTTGGGAACGAGAGAGTTAATGAACCCTTTCTGCGTGCACTGACGGGATATTCAGCCATGATCTCATCGCTGCTGAGAGAGAAATCCACCATCAGAAACTCGGAACTCAATTTGGAAAGTGTCACCATTTTTGGGGTCTCCCCGTGCACAAGTTGCCTGCAGAATTCCTGAAATGAACCAACAGTGGGGTCACTTTAATACTGAATCCATCGACTGTAAAGTAATCTGGAATTATAGTCCCTTAAACTTGAAGGGGGTGTAATTCTGGAATAAAGCCTGTGTTTTAGGCCGAGACTTAAATGTGAGGGTGAAATGAAATTGGCAGGGGGCCATTTGAATTCAGTTTGCTGTGGTAGTGATTGTTGGATTCCTGTGTGTGATCCTCTCCCTCTCTCTCCTTCCCAACTACTGGGATGAGAGAGAGAGAGAGAGAGAGAGTGGGGTCGTGGGAGGGGGGGGGGGGGGGGGTAGGAGGGAGATGTGAGAGAGAGAGGTTGGAGGGAGAGGGAGGTAGTGAAAAAGAGAGGCTTTCTCTCCCTTTCTGCCTTCTTTGCATTCTTGCCTCTCTCTCTCTCTCTCTGTCTCTCCAGCATTCTGCCGCTATCTGTCCATCTCTCTCCAGCTTTTTAGTGTCTCTTTAAACCTTCAATCAATGAAACCTTCCCACAAACTGCAATGGGGAGTCTCATCACATCTTTCTGGGGATACCCTGATTTGGGAAATAAATGGAAATAAATGCTGGGAGGGTGATTGTAAAAAGTCTCCGGACGGACCAGGCAGCTGGTTTCCCAGTTTAAAGAGGGAAGTGTAACTTTCTGGGGACAGTGGATGTGGCTCCAGACTCCCAATACCCGTGGTATTCAGGGGTGGGGGTATTTTGGGGGCTGGGGGGGAAGAGATGGAGGAAAGAATATAGCAGGCAAGGGAAGGAATATGTCTCTCCCCCATCCCCCCGCTCACCTGCCTGTCCCACCCTGTCAGGATCACATTGCTGGTTGTGGGATCCTGCTGTGCATCAGTGGCCTGCAGCCTTTCCTGAAATGTCAACTTAGTGACCACGCACAATTTAAAATTAAACTGGCTCACTGAATGTGCAGCAGTCGGGAATGGGTCTGAAATGAATAGGCCGCAGCCTGGGAACAGGTTTGTCCTCAATGGTGGTGTTTGTGTTTTAGACAGGGCGGTGGGATAGGAAGGATTTCTGAGGGGGGTTTGGGGTTAAATGTCCCTGCCTCAGTCACCCCAGCTTTCTGTCTCTCTCTCTCCTACTTTCCAGCCATTTCTTTCTACATTTCATCTTGGACTAAATGTTACAGAGAACCCCAATGTGATTTGTCGAGAGAGTGGAGGGAGAAAGAGAGTGAAAAAGAGAGGGCAGGGAGAGAAAGAGAGAGAGAGTGGAGGTAAAGAGATATAGTGAAAAGGGGAGGGGGACAGAGAAAGACAGAGGGTGGAGGGAGAGAGAGTGAAAAAGAGGGGGAGGGAGAAAGACAGAGAGAGGGCGGTGGGAGAGAGGGAGTGAAAAAGAGAGGTAGGACAGAGAAAGACAGGGTGGAGGGAGAGGGAGTGAAAAAGAGGGAGAGAGAACGACAAGAGGGTGGAAGGAGATAAAGTGAAAAGGGGAGGGGGACAGAGAAAGTTAGAGGGTGGAGGGAGAGAGTGAAAAAGGGGGAGAGAGAAAGAGAGAGAGGGCAGTGGGAGCGAGGAGTGAAAAAGAGAGGGGGTGAGAGAAAAGGGAGGGCCAGGGGAAACAGGGGAGAGATGTGGGGTGGGGTGAGGGGGTGATCAGGCACAGGGTCTGGGGGTGGAGGTTCTGCTGTGCACAGTCACGGCCCAGTCACATTATCTTTTAGAAAGTGCGATTTTACACAATCCTGAGACAGTCTATTTGAAAATGTCCTGAGACAGCCCTGTCCTGTCCTGAGACAGTCGATTTGAAAATGTCCTGAGACAGCCCTGTCCTGTCCTGAGACAGTCGATTTGAAAATGTCCTGAGACAGCCCTGTCCTGTCCTGAGACAGTCGATTTGAAAATGTCCTGAGACAGCCCTGTCCTGTCCTGAGGCAGTCGATTTGAAAATGCCTCCAGAGGGAAAGAAGACCTGAGAGAGAAAGAGAGGGAGCGTGGGAGAAATTGCCTGTCTCACTCTTCCCCACCACGTCCCCCTCCCCTCTCCGAGCCTCTCTCTCCAGCTATTTCCCTCTATACTTCCTCTTCCAATAAAATGATAAAAACACCAACGTGATTTGTTGTTATTTGAATGGGGAGGCTAGTGGGGGTGGCGAATGTGTGTGGGGGTGTGGGGTGTGTGCGGAGGGGGGCGGTTGAGTGGGAGGTTAAGAGAGACGCAGGATACGGACTGGGCTCCTGTCTCCATCATGTTTATTATTTATGGGATCCTGCTGTGCACACTGCAACATGTAAACATGAACGTATCGACTTTCATAATGTTGCCGAGGTGCTGGGATTGAATTTATAAATGTGAGGCTGTGTAAGGAATATCTCCTGTGCTGAAGACGGACTGATTAGTGAAGTGTTGGTGATGGGGGGGCGGGGGGGGTTGTGTGGGTGTGGGAGGGGGTTAATTCAGCTCACCGAGTTCTCCAATGTCTCCAGGCTCCCCCCCCTCTGCCCCACTTTCAGTTTTAAAGAGGGGCTTCCATTTAATCAAACAATTTCCCAATCGCGCAGTGCCCGTGTTGTACTGTGATTAATGTCACGGTTCCTTGTGAAAGCCCAGGGGACCTTTTGAATAGACTTTTACTGACTTTCTGCTTGTCACATTCTCAGTCTCTCTCTCAGTCAGTCTCTCTGTCTCTCTCTCTGTCTCTCTCTCTCCCCCTCAGTCTCTCTCTCTCCCTCTCAGCCCCTCTCCCTCTCAGCCCCTCTCCCACTCAGCCCCTCTCCCTCTCAGTCTCTCTCCCTCTCAGTCCCTCTCCCTCTCAGCCCCTCTCCCTCTCAGCCTCTCTCCCTCTCAGCCTCTCTCCCTCTCAGCCCCTCTCCCTCTCAGCCTCTCTCCCTCTCAGCCTCTCTCTCTCTCAGCCCCTCTCCCTCTCAGCCTCTCTCCCTCTCAGCCTCTCTCTCTCTCAGCCCCTCTCTCTCTCAGCCCCCTCTTCCTCTCAGCCTCTCTCCCTCTCAGCCCCTCTCCCTCTCAGCCTCTCTCCCTCTCAGCCCCTCTCCCTCTCAGCCTCTCTCCCTCTCAGCCCCTCTCTCTCTCTCAGCCCCTCTCCCTCTCAGTCTCTCTCCCTCTTAGCCCCTCTCCCTCTCAGCCTCTCTCTCTCTCAGCCCCTCTCTCTCTCAGCCCCTCTTCCTCTCAGCCTCTCTCCCTCTCAGTCCCTCTCCCTCTCAGCCCCTCTCCCTCTCAGCCCCTCTCCCTCTCAGCCCCTCTCCCTCTCAGCCTCTCTCCCTCTCAGCCCCTCTCTCTCTCTCAGCCCCTCTCCCGCTCAGCCTCTCTCCCTCTCAGCCCCTCTCCCTCTCAGCCTCTCTCCCTCTCAGCCCCTCTCTCTCTCTCAGCCCCTCTCCCTCTCAGTCTCTCTCCCCTCTTAGCCCCTCTCCCTCTCAGCCTCTCTCTCTCTCAGCCCCTCTCTCTCTCAGCCCCTCTTCCTCTCAGCCTCTCTCCCTCTCAGTCCCTCTCCCTCTCAGCCCCTCTCCCTCTCAGCCCCTCTCCCTCTCAGCCCCTCTCCCTCTCAGCCTCTCTCCCTCTCAGCCCCTCTCTCTCTCTCAGCCCCTCTCCCTCTCAGTCTCTCTCCCTCTCAGCCCCTCTCCCTCTCAGCCTCTCTCCCTCTCAGCCCCTCCCTCTCTCTCAGCCCCTCTCCCTCTCAGTCCTCTCTCCCTCTTAGCCCCTCTCCCTCTCAGCCTCTCTCCCTCTCAGCCTCTCTCCCTCTCAGCCCCTCTCCCTCTCAGCCCCTCTCCCTCTCAGCCCCTCTCCCTCTCAGCCCCTCTCCCTCTCAGCCCCTCTCCCTCTCAGCCCCTCTCCTCTCAGTCTCTCTCCCTCTCAGTCCCTCTCCCTCTCTGTCTCTCTCCCTCTCAGCCTCTCCCTCTCAGCCCCTCTTCCTCTCAGCCTCTCTCCCTCTCAGCCCCTCTCCCTCTCAGCCTCTCTCCCTCTCAGCCCCTCTCCCTCTCAGCCTCTCTCCCTCTCAGCCCCTCTCTCTCTCAGCCCCTCTCCCTCTCAGTCTCTCTCCCTCTTAGCCCCTCTCCCTCTCAGCCTCTCTCTCTCTCAGCCCCTCTCTCTCTCAGCCCCTCTTCCTCTCAGCCTCTCTCCCTCTCAGTCCCTCTCCCTCTCAGCCCCTCTCCCTCTCAGCCCCTCTCCCTCTCAGCCCCTCTCCCTCTCAGCCTCTCTCCCTCTCAGCCCCTCTCTCTCTCTCAGCCCCTCTCCCTCTCGTCTCTCTCCCTCTCAGCCCCTCTCCCTCTCAGCCTCTCTCCCTCTCAGCCCCTCTCTCTCTCTCAGCCCCTCTCCCTCTCAGTCTCTCTCCCTCTCAGCCCCTCTCCCTCTCAGTCCCTCTCCCTCTCAGCCCCTCTCCCTCTCAGTCCCTCTCCCTCTCAGCCCCTCTCCCTCTCAGCCTCTCAGCCCCTCTTCCTCTCAGCCCCTCTCCCTCTCAGTCCCTCTCCCTCTCAGCCCCTCTCCCTCAAAGCCTCTCACCCTCTCAGCCCCTCTCCCTCTCAGTCCCTCTCCCTCTCAGCCCCTCTCCCTCTCAGCCTCTCACCCTCTCATCTCTCTCCCTCTCAGCCCCTCTCCCTCTCAGTCCCTCTCCCTCTCAGCCCCTCTCCCTCTCAGCCTCTCTCCCTCTCAGCCTCTCTCCCTCTCAGCCCCTCTCCCTCTCAGCCTCTCTCCCTCTCAGCCCCTCTCCCTCTCAGCCCCTCTCCCTCTCAGCCTCTCTCCCTCTCAGCCTCTCTCCCTCTCAGCCCCTCTCCCTCTCAGCCCCTCTCCCTCTCAGCCCCTCTCCCTCTCAGCCCCTCTCCCTCTCAGCCTCTCTCCCTCTCAGTCCCTCTCCCTCTCTGTCTCTCTCCCTCTCAGCCTCTCCCTCTCAGCCCCTCTCCCTCTCAGCCTCTCTCCCTCTCAGTCCCTCTCCCTCTCAGCCCCTCTCCCTCTCAGTCTCTCTCCCTCTCAGCCCCTCTCCCTCTCAGCCTCTCTCCCTCTCAGCCTCTCTCCCTCTCAGCCTCTCTCCCTCTCAGTCCCTCTCCCTCTCAGTCCCTCTCCCTCTCAGCCCCTCTCCCTCTCAGCCCCTCTCCCTCTCAGCCTCACCCAGCAGCCGCGGTCCCCCTCCCCTTCCCCAGCAGCCGTGGTCCCCCTCCCCCAGCAGCCGCGGTCCCCCTCCCCCAGCAGACGCGGTCCCCCTCCCCAGCAGCCGCGGTCCCCCTCCCCCAGCAGCCGCGGTCCCCCTCCCCCAGCAGCCGCGGTCCCCCTCCCCCAGCAGCCGCGGTCCCCCTCCCCCAGCAGCATTGTCTCGGGTCGGACAGTTTGATGGTGCTGTTTATTTGATGTCTATATAATGTTTATTTGGATCTGTTTTCCCTGAGATTGCCTGTTTGCCTGTCCTGCCCGCTCTTCCCGCGGGCAGGGTGAGGCAGCGCCCGCCGCTGGCATCGGCCTGGAGCTGGGACACAACAAAGCAAAACAGACCAGAAGTAACTGATGGACAAAACAAAATGTGGGGAGTGCCCCAAACCGCGGGTGGAGCACAGCCCCAACAGAACAGGAAAAGAGACCAAACCTCCCCCAATACCCGCCCAATGAAAGTGTGAGAATGGGGGTCGGTCCGGCAGCCCACCCCCTGCGGGGCCCAGCCAGCCCGGGAAGCTTCGAGTGTGCCCGTGGGCAGCGCCTGCCCCCGCTCCAGGGACCCCCGGCCGCCACCCAGGCCGCGGGAGAGGGGCAGACAGCCGGGCCGGACGGCCCCCTCAGTCGCCCGCTGCCTGGACCTAGAAATGGGAAGTTCGGCCCGGCCCAGGGGCAGGTTCACGGGGAGACCCTCCGCCTTCCCCCGCCCTCCCTCCGCACCGGGTGTCCGTAGATCAGGAGCGCGGGGCTGAAGCGCAAAGAAAACCTCAACAACAACGTGGTCGAGAAACCAAAGCGGGAGAGCAGCCGAGGACAGACAACATGGACAAGCTCCACGGCACCCACAGTCCGGCCCTCCCCACCCAGCCCTTCCCACGGCACCCACAGCCCTCCGCCACCCAGCCCTTCCCACGGCACCCACAGCCCTCCCCCACCCAGCCCTTCCCACGGCACCCACAGCCCTCCCCCACCCAGCCCTTCCCACGGCACCCACAGCCCGGCCCTCCCCCACCCAGCCCTTCCCACGGCACCCACAGCCCTCCGCCACCCAGCCCTGCCCACGGCACCCACAGCCCTCCGCCACCCAGCCCTTCCCACGGCACTCACATCCCTCCGCCACCCAGCCCTGCCCACGGCACCCACCGCCCTCCCCCACCCAGCCCTTCCCACGGCACCCACAGCCCGGCCCTCCGCCACCCAGCCCTTCCCACGGCACCCACAGCCCTCCCCCACCCAGCCCTTCCCATGGCACCCACAGCCCGGCCCTCCGCCACCCAGCCCTTCCCCCGGCACCCACAGCCCTCCCCCACCCAGCCCTTCCCACGGCACCCACAGCCCGGCCCTCCGCCACCCAGCCCTTCCCACGGCACCCACAGCCCTCCGCCACCCAGCCCTTCCCACGGCACCCACAGCCCGGCCCCCTCCGCCACCCAGCCCTTCCCACGGCACCCACAGCCCTCCGCCACCCAGCCCTTCCTACGGCACCCACAGCCCGGCCCTCCGCCACCCAGCCCTTCCCCCGGCACCCACAGCCCTCCCCCACCCAGCCCTTCCCACGGCACCCACAGCCCGGCCCTCCGCCACCCAGCCCTTCCCACGGCACCCACAGCCCTCCGCCACCCAGCCCTTCCCACGGCACCCACAGCCCGGCCCTCCGTCACCCAGCCCTTCCCCCGGCACCCACAGCCCTCCGCCACCCAGCCCTTCCCCCGGCACCCACCGCCCTCCGCCACCCAGCCCTTCCCACGGCACCCACAGCCCGGCCCTCCGCCACCCAGCCCTTCCCACGGCACCCACAGCCCGGCCCTCCGCCACCCAGCCCTTCCCACGGCACCCACAGCCCTCCGCCACCCAGCCCTTCCCACGGCACCCACAGCCCGGCCCCCTCCGCCACCCAGCCCTTCCCACGGCACCCACAGCCCTCCGCCACCCAGCCCTTCCCACGGCACCCACAGCCCTCCGCCACCCAGCCCTGTCCACGGCTCCCACAGCCCTCCGCCACCCAGCCCTTCCCACGGCACCCACAGCCCGGCCCTCCGCCACCCAGCCCTTCCCACGGCACCCACAGCCCTCCGTCACCCAGCCCTTCCCACGGCACCCACAGCCGTCCGCCACCCAGCCCTTCCCACGGCACTCACAGCCCGGCCCTCCGCCACCCAGCCCTTCCCCCGGCACCCACAACCTGGCCCTCCGCCACCCAGCCCTTCCCCCGGCACCCACAGCCCGGCCCTCCGCCACCCAGCCCTTCCCACGGCACCCACAGCCCTCCGCCACCCAGCCCTTCCCACGGCACCCACAGCCCGGCCCTCCGCCACCCAGCCCTTCCCACGGCACCCACAGCCCGGCCCTCCGCCACCCAGCCCTTCCCACGGCACCCACAGCCCTCCGCCTCCCAGCCCTTCCCACGGCACCCACAGCCCGACCCTCCGCCACCCAGCCCTTCCCCCGGCACCCACAACCTGGCCCTCCGCCACCCAGCCCTTCCCACGGCACCCACAGCCCTCCGCCTCCCAGCCCTTCCCACGGCACCCACAGCCCGACCCTCCGCCACCCAGCCCTGCCCACGGCACCCACCGCCCTCCGCTCCGCCAGCCACCCGAATGGAGATTGGCGGAGGTGCGGATTCCTGAGCAGCGCCTCCCTTACGACAGCCGCCACTCCTGACGGGGGAGAGCTGCGGCGCCTGGAGACCGTGTTCCAGACTTTGAGGAGGACCTGGTACAAGACGGGCAGCGCCGACAGAGAGTTCCGAAGACCCTGCTGGCCCACAGACAGGAGCCGCACGTCGTAGTTCAGGCCGAGCCCCTGGGGGGAGAAATCCGTCGCCAGGGCCCCACCGTGGAGGAGGCTCAGCGTACAGGTAACGCTGCAGAGTCTGAGGGTGGAAAGTGGCAGTCTGGGTGCGGAGGCTCACCAGCGCCTGACCGCCCTCCGCCATCGGGAGACTCCAGACCTCCGCAGCGACCCCGTGATGTCGATTGTCCCGGAGGAACCGAAGCCGGGCTCTCTGGGTGGTGGGACAAAGCCAGGGGGGGGAGTCAGTGACCAGCCGGGACCACAGCATGGAGGCGATCAGCTGGTTTATGACGAGAACTCGGCCCCTGTGGGACAGCACTCGGAGCCGTCCTGTCCAGCGTCCCAGGCCAGCGGTGACCTTGGTCTCCAGCTCCTGCCCGTTCGCCGGCCAGGCTCCCTCTGCCGGGCAAAGATGGACTCCCAGGTAGAGGCTGTTGGTCCGACTCCAGCTGAAGGGCCCGAGCTCCTCCGGGAGGGGGTCCACCTGCCACGGACCGACCAGGAGTCCGGAACATTTGGCCCAGTCGATCCGTGCGGAGGACGCGGCGGAGTAGACAGCTTGGCTCTCTCGCATCCTCCGGGGGTCCCCGGGGTCAGTGACCATGAGGAACACGGCATCAGCGTCCGCCGAGAGGACCACCCCCCCGTCCGGCTCGCGCAGAACCAGCCCCGTGAACCCCCTCCGCAGGAGGCACAGGAAAGGCTCCACGCAGAGGGAATAATGTTGGCCGGACAGGGGGCAGCCCTGACGCACTCCTCTCCCAAAGCGAAGGGGCGCCGTCAGGGACCCGTTAACCTTAATCAGACTCTCCGAGGCGGCGGACAGTAACCGGATCCGGGCCACAAAATACCACCCGAACCCGACAGCTCGCAGAGTCCCGAGCAAATCCCCGGGCCCCACCCTGTCGAACGCCTTCTCCTGGTCAAGAGACAGGGAGGCGCTCGACATACCAGTCCTCTGGGTAAAGTGAATAATGTCCCGGACCAGGTGGATATTGTCATAGATTGTGCGGTCCGGGGCTGTGTAGGACTGGTCAGGGTGGATCATGTGGTCCAGCTCGGGGCCAAGGCGTAAACACAGCACCTTGGCAAAGATTTTATAGTCCGTGCTGAGGAGGGAGACCGGTCGCCAGGTCTTAAGTCGGCGGTGATCCCCCTTCTTGGGCAGCAGGGCAATGATGGCCCTGCACCACGAAAGGGGCATCTCCCCGGTCGCGATACATTCCCCCAGGACCCCCGAGTAGTCGCTCCCCAGGACGTCCCAGCACGCCCTGAAGAACTCCACGGTCAGCCCGTCCAGCCCTGGGGATTTGCCCCGTGAGAGGCTGTCCAGGGCGCCGTCAGCTCTTGGAGGTTGATGGCATTATCGAGCTTCCCGGCGCCCTCCGGGCCCACCTGCGGCAGGTCCTCCCACAGAACTCTGCAAGCGTCCTCGCTGGACGGACCCGGAGAGAAGAGGTCGGAGTAAAAATCCCTGATCAGGGTCCTGACCCCCCTCCGGATCCGAGACGAGGGACCCGTCGTCGGCCAACAGCGTAGAAATCTGCCGACGGGCCCCGCGCCCTCTTTCCAGCGAGTAGAAGAAGCGGGAGCCGCGGTCCATGTCCGTTAGGAGACGGATCCGCGACCTCACGTACGCGCCGCGGGACACGGCCTGTTTCAGGTCCCGCAGTGCGCCCCTCTTCTCCCTGTACACCAGCCCCAGGGCCGGGCCTCATCGGGCTGAGCGAGACGTGACTCCAGGTCGAGGAGTTCCTCAGCCAATTTGGCGATCGTGGAGTTCCGCCCCGCCGAAGACCCCTCCGTGTACCCCTGACAGACGGCACGGATCTGGGCCTTGCCCACATCCCACCGCAGCCTCAAGGAGGGGAAGCCACCCCGCTTCCTTCTCCAGCCGGCCCAGAAACGGCAGAACGAGTCCAGGAACCCCTCGTCCTCCAGCAGCAGGTTGTTGAAGTGCCAGTACGCGGACCGTGTCTGAGCGCGGGACGGGGCGAGACCCGCCCACACCAGGTGGTGATCCGAGCTCGGCACCTGCTCCATGGAGGCCGTCGGAACGCTGGGCAAGTACGTCTTGGAAATGTAAAGACGGTCGATGCTGGACGCTCTGAACGGGGGCCGCACAGAGGTGCACCCCCGCAATTCAGGATGGAGAGTCCGCCAGACATCCACCAAGTCAAAGGACCTAACCAGGTCCCTCAACTCCACCACCGCAGCCAGGCCGCGCTGGACTTCACCACGGTCCTTGTCCCGGAGGGTGCAATTGAAATCCCCTCTGAGGACGATGCACTTGCCCACCGGGATGGTGCTAAGAAGAGTGGACACCTTTTGGAAGAAAGCCGCCTGCTGCAGTCTGGCCACGGGAGCGGAAACATTTACAAAGTGAATCACCGCTACCCCGAAACGGGCATTTAGGTGCAGCAGACGGACTGGCACCGGCTCCTTGACCCCCCAAGATCTCCGGCTGAAAATGTGGAGCCAACAAGATAGCCACCCCGCCCGAACGTGGGGCCAGGTGACTCATGAAGACTCCTCCTTGCCCCTCCAGGGTCCACTGAGCTTCGTCACCCGGATGGCCTGGGTTTCCTGCAGGAAGCACACCCCGTACTTTCCGTCCCGGAGGATAGACAGGAACTGGAGACGGTGGTGCGCGTGGCTGCTGCCGTTGATGTTGAGGCTGGCCATGGTTACCTCCATGTCAGCAGCAATAGTTATCCATCACCTTCAGCGCTCAGAGTGGGGGTACCGCCCCCTCCACTCCCTCAGGAGTCCCACAAGGAACGGAACAGCTTGGCGCTGCTCCTCCTGGTCTTGATCGAACTCCCGGGCCTCTCTGACATAGGCCCGGGCGGAGCCAAGGAGCAGCCCCAGGTTTCCCCAGCTGCCCAGGGCCAGCCGCACACAGTCCGGGTGACCATGGTGCGCTCCCAGAAATGTCCGGCGTTCCCCAGGGGGGACAAGGGGAGACTCAGTGCCGGGTGTGAGGGTGCCCTCTGCCTCGCTGCAGAGCGCATCAAAATCCTCCGCCTCGCCCGCCACCGAGCAGCCTTCCTCCTCCGAACGGTCACCTCCAGGGCTCGAGTCCCCCGCCACATGGAGTATGGCGGGCGGCACGGGCCCACCGGCTAACCCGTGTCGACCCCACCCCAGGGTCGTCCTCAGGCAGGTCCCTCGCAGGCTCCTCCCGCGGCTCATGGCCCGTGGACAGCGCCTCCACCCATAGAACATAGAACAATACAGCGCAGTACAGGCCCTTCGGCCCACGATGTTGCACCGAAACAAAAGCCATCTAACCTACACTATACCATTATCATCCATATGTTTATCCAATAAACTTTTAAATGCCCTTAATGTTGGCGAGTTCACTACTGTAGCAGGTAGGGCATTCCACGGCCTCACTACTCTTTGCGTAAAGAACCTACCCCTGACCTCTGTCCTATATCTATTACCCCTCAGTTTAAGGCTATGTCCCCTCGTGCTAGCCATTTCCATCCGCGGGAGAAGGCTCTCACTGTCCACCCTATCTAACCCTCTGATCATTTTGTATGCCTCTATCAAGTCTCCTCTTAACCTTCTTCTCTCTAACGAAAACAACCTCAAGTCCATCAGCCTTTCCTCATAAGATTTTCCCTCCATTCCAGGCAACATCCTGGTAAATCTCCTCTGCACCCGTTCCAAAGCCTCCACGTCCTTCCTATAATGCGGTGACCAGAACTGTACGCAATACTCCAAATGCGGCCGTACCAGAGTTCTGTACAGCTGCAACATGACCTCCTGACTCCGGAACTCAATCCCTCTACCAATAAAGGCCAACACTCCATAGGCCTTCTTCACCACCCTATCAACCTGGGTGGCAACTTTCAGGGATCTATGTACATGGACACCTAGATCCCTCTGCTCATCCACACTTTCAAGAACTTTACCATTAGCCACATATTCCACATTCCTGTTTTTCCTTCCAAAGTGAATCACCTCACACTTCTCTACATTAAACTCCATTTGCCACCTCTCAGCCCAGCACTGCAGCTTATCTATATCCCTCTGTAACCTGCTACTTCCTTCCTCACTATCGACAACACCACCGACTTTAGTATCGTCTGCAAATTTACTCACCCACCCTTCTGCGCCTTCCTCTAGGTCATTGATAAAAATGACAAACAGCAACGGCCCCAGAACAGATCCTTGTGGTACTCCACTTGTGACAGAACTCCATTCTGAACATTTCCCATCAACCACCACCCTCTGTCTTCTTTCAGCTAGCCAATTTCTGATCCACATCTCTAAATCACCCTCAATCCCCAGCCTCCGTATTTTCTGCAATAGCCTACCGTGGGGAACCTTATCAAACGCTTTGCTGAAATCCATATACACCACATCAACTGCTCTACCCTCGTCTACCTGTTCAGTCACCTTCTCAAAGAACTCGATAAGGTTTGTGAGGCATGACCTACCCTTCACAAAGCCATGCTGACTATCCCTGATCATATTATTCCTATCTAGATGATTATAAATCTTGTCTCTTATAATGCCCTCCAAGACTTTACCCACTACAGACGTGAGGCTCACCGGTCTATAGTTGCCGGGGTTGTCTCTGCTCCCCTTTTTGACTATCCTCCAGTCCTCTGGCACTATTCCTGTACCCAATGATGACATAAAAATCAAAGCCAATGGTCCAGCAATCTCTTCCCTGGCCTCCCAGAGAATCCTAGGATAAATCCCATCAGGCCCCGGGGACTTATCTATTTTCAGCCTGTCCAGAATTGCCAACACCTCTTCCCTACTTACCTCAATGCCATCTAATCTATTTACCTGGAGCTCAGCATTCTCCTCCACAACATTATCTTTTTCCTGAGTGAATACTGACGAAAAATATTCATTTAGTATCTCGCCTATCTCTTCAGACTCTACACACAACTTCCCATCCCTGTCCTTGACTGGTCCTACTCTGTCCCTAGTCATTCGCTTATTCCTGACATACCTATAGAAAGCTTTTGGGTTTTCCTTGATCCTTCCTGCCAAATACTTCTCATGTCCCCTCCTTGCTCGTCTTAGCTCTCTCTTTAGATCCTTCCTCGCTACCTTGTAACTATCCATCGCCCCAACTGAAACTTCACACCTCATCTTCACATAGGCCTCCTTCTTCCTCTTAACAAGAGATTCCACTTCTTTGGTAAACCACGGTTCCCTCGCTTGGCACCTTCCTCCCTGCCTGACCGGTACATACTTATCAAGAACACGCAATAGCTGATCCTTGAACAAGCTCCACTTATCCAGTGTGTCCAAAACTTGCAGCCTACTTCTCCACCTTATCCCCCCCAAGTCACGTCTAATGGCATCATAATTTCCCTTCCCCCAGCTATAACTCTTGCCCTGCGGTGTATACTTATCCCTTTCCATCCTTAACGTAAACGTCACCGAATTGTGGTCACTGTCCCCAAAGTGCTCACCTACCTCCAAATCCAACACCTGGCCTGGTTCATTACCCAAAACCAAATCCAATGTGGCCTCACCTCTTGTTGGCCTGTCAACAAACTGTGTCAGGAAACCCTCCTGCACACACTGAACAAAAAACGACCCATCTAACGACCCACCCGCGCCGGCGACTCCGGGACCTCGGAGAGACCCCCCCGGAAACATGTCCGGCTTGAAAACAGGGCTCTCCGGCGTCGCCCGCCCATGGTAAAGGATGATACCTACCCAAGGCCAATGTAAATAATGGTGTACTCCCCATGGACCAGTGCAAATAATGATATACTGACCAGGGACGAGATGATGTTTCACTCTGGGACCACTGTAAATAAAACTACACGACACGGAGACCACTGCAAATAATGATTTGTTACCCAGCGACCACAGTAAATAAAGATATACTATCCAGGGGACACTGTAAATTGTGATATACTACACAGGGACAACAGAAAATAACGATGTACTGACCAGGGAGCACTGTGACTAATGAATGTCTACCAGGGACCACTGTAAATATGAATATACTCCCCAGGGACCACTGTAAATAAAGATGTACTACACAGGAAACACTGTGCATAATGATATACTCCCCAGCAACCACAGTAAATAAAGATATACTGCCCAGGGACCACTGTAAATAATGATATACTCCCCAGGGACCACTGTAAAAACGTTATACTGCCCAGAGACCACTGTAAGTAATGATATACTGCCCAGGGACCACTGTAAATAATGATAAACGCCACAGGGACCACTGTAAATAATGATAAATTCCACAGGGACCACTGTAAGTAACAATATACTGCCCAGAGACCACTGTAAGTAATGATAAACTGCCCAAGGTCCACTGTAAATAATGATATGCCATCCTGGAACCACTGTTAATTACGATATTCTACCTAGACTAACAGGGACCACTGTTAAGGATGATATACTACCCAGTGGTCACTGTAAATAATGACATTCGAACCAGGGACCACTGTACATAAAGATATACTACCCAGTGAATACTGTAAATAATGATGAACTACCCAGGGACAACTATAAATAAAGAAAAACTACCCAGGGACTACAGTGATTAAGGATATATTTCCCAGGGACCACTGCAAATAATGATGTACTACACTATGGACCACTGTAAATAATGATATACTACTAAGGGACCACTGTGATTAATGATATATTACCCATTGACCACTGTAAATACTGATATACTACCCAGGGACCACTGTGAATCCTCATATATTGCCCAGGGTCACTGTAAATAATGAAATACTATCCACAACCCACTGTAAATAAAGATGAATTACACAGGGCACACTGTAATTGATGACATACTGTCCAGGGACAACTGTAAATCATGATATACGACCATGGGAACACTGTATCTAATGATATACTACCCTGGGACCACAGTAAATAATGATATTCTACCCAGGTACCACTGTAAATAATGATATTCTACCCAGAGACCATCGTAAAAATAATGATATACTACCCAGACACAACTGTAAATACGGGTATACTACCAAGACACAACTGTAAATAATGAGATACTAGCCAGGGACCACTGTAAATGACGATATACTACCAGGGACCACTGTAAATGACGATATACTACCCAGACACAACTGTAAATGACGATATACTACCCAGGGAACACTGTAAATAATGATATTCTACCCAGGGAACACTGTAAATAATGATATACTGCCCAGGGATCGCTGTAAATAATGATATACTGCCCAGGGACCACTGTAAATAATGAGATACTCCACAGGGACCACTGTAAATAACAATATACTGCCCAGAGTCCACTGTAAGTAATGATATACTGCCCAAGGTCCACTATAAATGATGATATGCCACCCTGGAACCACTGTTAATTACGATATTCTACCTAGACTAACAGGGACCACTGTACATAATGATATACTACACAGGGACAACTGTAAATAATGAAAAACTACCCAGGGACTACAGTGATTAAGGATATATTTCCCAGGGACCACTGCAAATAATGATATACTACACTATGGACCACTGTAAATAATGATATACTACCCAGGGACCACTGTGAATCCTGATATATTCCCCAGGTAGACTGTAAATAATGAAATACTATACAGAATCCACTGTAAATAAAGATGTATTACACAGGGCACACTATAATTGATGACATACTGTCCAGGGACAACTGTAAATCAGGATGTTCAACCCTGGGAACACTGTATCTAATGATATTCTACACAGGTACCACTGTAAATAATGATATTCTACCCAGAGACCACCGGAAAAATAATGATATAATACCCAGGGACCATTGTAAACACGGATAAACTACACAGAGACAACTGTAAATAATGAGATACCACCCAGGGACCACTGCAAATAACGATATACTACCCAGGGACTACAGAAAATAATGATATGCGACCCAGGAACCACAGTAAATAATGATATTCTACACTGGGACCACTGCAAATAATGAGATACTACCCAGGGACCACTGAAATTATGACATTCTACCAATGGACAAGTGCAAATAATGATATTCAACCCAGGGACCACTGTAAAGAATGATAATCTGCCCAGGGACAAATGCAAATATTGATATTCAACACAGGGACCTCTGTAAATAATGATATTCTACTCAGGGACCACAGTAAATAATGACATACTACCCACGGACCACTGAAAATAATGATATTCTACGCAGGGACCACTGTAAATAATGATCTTCTACTCAGGGACCACTGTAAATAATGACATACTACCCACGGACCACTGAAAATAATGACATTCCATCGAGGGAACACTGTAAATAATGATATACTACCCAGGGACCACTGTAAATAATGATATTCTACCCAGGGACAAATGCAAATATTGATATTCAACACAGGGACCTCCGTAAATAATGACAAAATACCCAGGGACCACTGTAAATAACGATATACTGCCCAATGACCACTATAAATAATGATATTCTACACTGGAACCACTGTAAATAATGATATACTACCCAGGGACCATTGTAAATAATGATATACTGCCCAGGGAACACTGTAAATAATGATATTCTAACCAGGGTCCACTGTAAATAATGATATGCCGGACAGGGACCACTGTAAATAATGATATTCTACCCAGCGACTACCTTAAATGATGATATAATACCCAGGGACCACTGTAAGTAATGATATTCTACCCAGGCACCACTTTAAATAATGAGACAGAATCCAAGGACCACTGTAAATAATGATATACTGCTGAGGGACGACTGTACACAATGGGATACTAACCAGGGACCACAGTAAATAATGATATACTACCTAGGGACTACTGTAAATAATGATATGCGACACAGGGACCAATGTAAATAATGAGATTCTACCCAGGGACCATTGTAAATAATGAGATACTACCCAGGGACCACTGTAAATTATGATATACTACCCAGCGACCACTGTAAATTGTGATATACTACCCAGGGACCACTGTATATAATGATATACTACCCTGGGACCACTGTAAACAATGGTATTCTACCCAGGGACCACTGTAAATAATGATATACTACCCAGGGACAACTGTAAATAATGATATACTACCCAGTGAACACTGTAAATAATGATATACTACCCAGGGACCACTGAAAATGATGATACACTACCCAGAGACCACTGTAAATAATGATATACTACCCAGGGACAACAGTAAATAATGAGGTAATACCCATTGGCCGTTGTAGATCCTGACACACTACCCAGGGACCACTGTAAATAGTGATATACTACCCAGGGACAACAGTAAATAATGAGGTAATACCCATTGGCCGTTGTAGATCCTGACACACTACCCAGGGACCACTGTAAATAGTGATATACTACCCAGGGAACACTGTAAATAATGATACATTACCCAGGGATCACTGAAAATAATGATATTCTACCCAGAGTCCACTGTAAATAATGATATTCTACCCAGGGATCAATGTAAATAATGATACAATACAAAGGGACCACTGTAAATAGTGATATACTGCTCAGGGACCACTGTAAATAATAATATTCTACCCAGGGATCACTGAAAATAATGATATTCTACCCAGAGTCCACTGTAAATAATGATATTCTACCCAGGGATCATTGTAAATAATGATACAATACAAAGGGACCACTGTAAATAGTGATATACTGCTCAGGGACCACTGTAAATAATGATATTCTACCCAGAGACCACTGAAAATAATGATATTCTACCCAGAGTCCACTGTAAATAATGATATTCTACCCAGGGATCAATGTAAATAATGATACAATACAAAGGGACCACTGTAAATAGTGATATACTGCTCAGGGACCACTGTAAATAATGATATTCGACCCAGAGACCACTGAAAATAATGATATTCTACCCAGAGGCCACTGTAAATAATGATATTCTACCCAGGGATCAATGTAAATAATGATACAATACAAAGGGACCACTGTAAATAGTGATATACTGCTCAGGGACCACTGTAAATAATGATATTCTACCCAGGGATCACTGAAAATAATGATATGCTACCCAGAGTCCACTGTAAATAATGATATTCTACCCAGGGATCAATGTAAATAATGATACAATACAAAGGGACCACTGTAAATAGTGGTATACTGCTCAGGGACCACTGTAAATAATGATATTCTACCCAGGGACCACTGAAAATAATGATATTCTACAAAGGGACCACTGTAAATATTGATATTCTACCCAGGGACCACTGTAAATAATGATATACTACCCAAGTACCACTGTAAATAATGATATTCTACCCAGGGACCACTCTAATTAATGATACGCTGACCTGGGTCCACTGTAAATTATGATATTCTACCCAGCGATCACTGTAAATAATGATATACGGGACAGGGACCGCTGTAAATAATGATATTCTACCCAGGGACCACTGTAAATAATGATATACTACTCAGGGCCACTGTATATCATGATATACTACCCGGGGACCACTGTAACTAATGAGATTCAACCCAGGGACCACTGTAAATAATGATATTCTACTCAGGGACAACTGTAAATAATGTCATACGACCCACGAACACTGAAAAAAATGATATACGATCCAGGGACAACTGTAAATAATGAAATGATACCCAGGTACCACTGTAAATAATGCAATAATACCCAGGGACCATTGTAGATACGGATATACTACCCGGAGACAATTGTAATTAATGAGATACTACCCAGGGACCACTGTAAATAATGATATACTACTCAGGGCCACTGTATATCATGATATACTACCCGGGGACCACTGTAAGTAATGAGATTCAACCCAGTGACCACTGTAAATAATGATTTTCTACCCAGGGACCTCTGTAAATAATGTCATACGACCCACGGAACACTGAAAATAATGATATACGATCCAGGGACCACTGTAAATAATGATATGATACCCAGGGACTACTGTAAATAATGATATTCAACCCATAGACCACTGTAACTAATGATATAGTACCCAGGGACAACTGTAAATAATGATATTATACCCAGGGACCTCTGTAAATAATGATACACTACACAGGGACCACTGTAAATAATGAGATAATACACAGGGACCATTGTCGATACTGATATGCCACTCAGGGACCATTGTAACTAATGATATAGTACCCAGGGACCACTGTAAATAATGATCTACTGCTCAGGGACCATTGTATATAATGATATACTACCCAGGGACCACTGTAAATAATGATATACTGCCCAGGGACGACTGTAAATAATGATATTCGACCCAGGGACCACTGAAAATAATACTGTACTACACAGGGACCACAGTAAATAATGATATACTACCCAGGGACCACTGAATATAATGATACACTACCCAGAGACCACTGTAAATAATGATATACTACCCAGGGACCACAGTAAATAATGATACACTACCCAGGGACCACTGTAAATAATGATATTCTACACAGAGACCACTGTAAATAATGATATACTACCCAGGGACCACTGTAAATAATGATCTACTGCTCACGGACCACTGTATATAATGATATACTACCCAGGGACCACTGTAAATAATGATATACTACCCAGGGACCACTGAAAATGATGATACACTACCCAGAGACCACTGAAAATAATGATACACTACCCAGGGACCACTGTAAATAATGATATTCTACCCAGAGACCACTGTAAATAATGATATACTACCCAGGGACAACAGTAAATAATGAGATAATACCCATTGGCCGTTGTAGATCCTGACACACTACCCAGGGACCACTGTAAATAGTGATATACTACCCAGGGACAACAGTAAATAATGAGGTAATACCCATTGGCCGTTGTAGATCCTGACACACTACCCAGGGACCACTGTAAATAGTGATATACTACCCAGGGAACACTGTAAATAATGATACATTACCCAGGGATCACTGAAAATAATGATATTCTACCCAGAGTCCACTGTAAATAATGATATTCTACCCAGGGATCAATGTAAATAATGATACAATACAAAGGGACCACTGTAAATAGTGATATACTGCTCAGGGACCACTGTAAATAATGATATTCTACCCAGGGATCACTGAAAATAATGATATTCTACCCAGAGTCCACTGTAAATAATGATATTCTACCCAGGGATCAATGTAAATAATGATACAATACAAAGGGACCACTGTAAATAGTGATATACTGCTCAGGGACCACTGTAAATAATGATATTCTACCCAGAGACCACTGAAAATAATGATATTCTACCCAGAGTCCACTGTAAATAATGATATTCTACCCAGGGATCAATGTAAATAATGATACAATACAAAGGGACCACTGTAAATAGTGATATACTGCTCAGGGACCACTGTAAATAATGATATTCTACCCAGAGACCACTGAAAATAATGATATTCTACCCAGAGGCCACTGTAAATAATGATATTCTACCCAGGGATCGATGTAAATAATGATACAATACAAAGGGAGCACTGTAAATAGTGATATACTGCTCAGGGACCACTGTAAATAATGATATTCTACCCAGGGATCACTGAAAATAATGATATGCTACCCAGAGTCCACTGTAAATAATGATATTCTACCCAGGGATCAATGTAAATAATGATACAATACAAAGGGACCACTGTAAATAGTGGTATACTGCTCAGGGACCACTGTAAATAATGATATTCTACCCAGGGACCACTGAAAATAATGATATTCTACAAAGGGACCACTGTAAATATTGATATTCTACCCAGGGACCACTGTA
This sequence comes from Scyliorhinus torazame, assembly GCF_047496885.1. Classification (NCBI taxonomy): domain Eukaryota; kingdom Metazoa; phylum Chordata; class Chondrichthyes; order Carcharhiniformes; family Scyliorhinidae; genus Scyliorhinus; species Scyliorhinus torazame. Next base: position 161,356 of record NW_027308200.1, read on the forward strand.
AATAATGATATACTACCCAAGTACCACTGTAAATAATGATATTCTACCCAGGGACCACTCTAATTAATGATACGCTGACCTGGGTCCACTGTAAATTATGATATTCTACCCAGCGATCACTGTAAATAATGATATACCGGACAGGGACCGCTGTAAATAATGATATTCTACCCAGGGACCACTGTAAATAATGATATAATACACAGGGACCATTGTAGATACGGATATACTACCCAGAGGCAATTGTAAATATAGTGATATTACCCAGGGACCACAGTAAATAATGATATAC